>NC_090241.1:19878140-19928140 GCF_024489055.1 Chanodichthys erythropterus | reverse complement strand
TCTATCCCTCCATGTGAATTCAATTGTGTTGTGGTGCTGAAGGACAGCTCCCAAATCACACACAGCTGCTCTCCCAGCGCGCGAATGAGTGTTTAAGTGCGTGTATGCGTGTAACTTGCCTTAGTTGGACGCTTCCACGCAAAGCCTCTCTGAGCACCTACAGCACAGCCACATAACAGATGCTAATGGACTAAACAGTGCTTGAATTGCTCACTCATCCCTCCCTCTCTTTCTCTCTCTCGCTTGATCTCTCTTTCTGTTGAAGTCACAGCCCTAACCCATGTTGGCTTGTTTAGCAAAAGACAACGCCTTCATTTCACCAAGCAAAACAAAGGAAGTAAATATGAACAGAGAGTGAGAGTGAACTAACAAAAGAAGATCTAAAAGAGCACTGAGGCATGGGATGATATTTGTCAGCAATGGAGGTTTGGTGTAAGCATGTGGGTTCTGAGGATCTGTTGGGTTATAGCAAATTTTGCCCGAGTGCACGCACAGTACACGTGGCTGAACATGTTGCTAATCCACAGGATTCATTTGGGAAAAGGATTTAGGCAGGTCAAGAATCACAAAACAATACACATGGGCATTCCTGTTATGCAGTAACTTTTGTAAAATGATGGTGTTGTATTTGGGTATTTCTATAAATATATATGATCTGGTGAAACATATGCTATAAAAGTAATAGTTCACCTTAAAATGAAAATTCTGTCATCATTTACTCACCATCAAGTTGTTCCAAACCTGTATTACTTTCTTTATTCTGTGGAACAGAATCAGAATCTTCTAATAAAACTGTAATAAAACGGATTTATACATTCAATATTGAAGCACGTTAAGTACAAATACACTGCAATAGCCTATAGTGCATTTATTTCGCAAAATGCTCCTCTCCAAGTTCATTTCTGTAGCTAACTAATGAGTTTTTGTACATTGAACGGCTTTTCTGAGGTAAATGTGACATTTTTACAAGCCATTTTTATTGACGCCTTTCCGCGGTTGAAACACTGATGGAGCGAATACATGTGACATGATACGGATTTCTTTAAGTTGTACTGTATCTTTCAACATACCTTCAGATGTTCATTCATGTTTACTTTGTGTTATAGTTAGTAAAGCAGAAGAGATGGTCGGTTCACTTGCGCTCTATGTAGGGCCCTATAATTTCCGCGATCACGGAATCGCGGACGGAATCGCGGACTCCATTCATAAAAACGGAATTTACTATATAACGCGGAATGTCACGGAATTTGACAAATTTTTGATGAATGAATTAAAAGCAGGTCAGTACACGTAAATTAAATCGCGATATAGACTAGTGACTGAATATTAAACTGCAAAAAGACTATTTAAACATGAATCCTGCATGCCTGTGTGCCTTTGAAATGAATGATGCGGAAGAGCAGTTTCATTTAAGTTACCTCACACCGCCGCACGCACGTTGAAGCACGTGAGACGCTCGCGGTGTTTTCGTCCTCTGTCGCCTCACTATATGAACGCACAAATTCACCTCCAGAGCTGCTCTGAAAGTCACTTCATCAGCATTTAATCGCTTCGTTTGAGAAAACTACCGTCATAAACAGAGAAACTCAAAGCTCTAGGCAAACCGTCAAAATAAAAGTTCCATTTAACCTGACAGAAACATATCACTGTTGTACAGTAGAATTTAGATAAAATAATAAATTATTAAAATATATTTTAAACAATAATCTCAGTGTTTCTTCCATGTTTTAATTTTAACAGTAAAGCTCATTGCAGTGCAGCACATTGTTTGACAAAAAAAGTTTAATTTCATGATTAAAAGATAAATTAAATGGTATGCGTTCATTTGATTGCCAGAAAAAATTAAATACACAACAGAACTTCTGAAAAAAAAAATTCATAAAAATATATTTTTTAATTAATTAATATTGTTGTTTTTAAGAATTCAATTAATTAGACATGCTTTTTGATTATTAAAATGGAATTAACCCATTAAAATGGAATCCAGAAAACAGAATTTGGTAAAAATAAAATTTGAGGGGAAAGAATAAAACGTAGGGCCCTAACAAAAATGTTTTGTTTTTTTTGTTAAACTTGTTAAATTGTTGGTAAATTGGACAAGATTCATTAGACATGCTTTTTGATTACTAAAATTTAATTTAACCATTAAAATGGAGTCCAGAAAAATTAAAACGGAAAAAACGGAATTTGGGAAAAAAATAAAACGGAATTTGGGAAAAAATAAAACAGATTTTATAGGGCCCTCTCTATGGTCTCACTCCAGTCTATGGGAAAGTAGCCAATATTAGATTCTTGTGAGGTTTATTATACCTGATGTTAACTGTACGAATTTCGCTGAAGAGCAACTAGTTTGTAGGTATGCATGTTACCGTATTGTTGAAAATACTGTGCCTATGCCATTGCCATTAAGAACTATCTGATGAGACAATATGGATATTTCATAAGTACTATAAAACATTAAATTATTTTCAATAAATGATCTCTCTGTCATGTATTCTCTCTGCATTCTCATCTTCCCTTGGTAGATAAACATAAGACAGTGAGAGATAATGGATGTGTGCAAGTCTCTGGTGATGAACAAAAGTTTATAATTAAATATAATAGAAGTGCAAAGTCATTCATAATGAAGACTGGAGAAGACTGCTCTCCGAGTCCATGCAGACGAAACAACAGGAAACAAAACTAGTTCTCTTAGGATTACATTGGTTTTGCATGATTGGTTTAATGAGAGTAATGATGCATGTGCTGCCGTAGAACACTGAAAGGCTTTCATGTTATCAAGAATTCAGAATGTTATCGTCACAAATTATGTGTCAAACAATTCTGTGTCAAACAAAACAATTAAGGGGCTTTCAGAAAGCTCAAAAAGGAGGAAGGCAGAGAGGAAATAATATGTTTTGAGTCATATTTCAAAAGAATGAACATTGGATGAATAATCATTAGGAGCTTTTATATTTAGAAATGGCATTAAGGCACAATAGTCAAAGCTAAATTAATGCAAGATTTGAGGTATCATTAATGTCCATAGGACAAATGGTACAGCACAAGTTAGCTCCAAAGTTTAATACTTCCTCATTATAAGCAATTGGATTAGTGATCCCGATATGCATGCAATCATTTTCATTTTATGTCTATTAATCAATAAATGGACAATATTAAAATTCCATGTGGTACTTTTTACAGTGTTATTAAATTATTAGTGTTCATAAGATTAACTTAAAGTGAGTTTTAGATGACGGCAAAGATAAGGAGAATGTAAAAAATTGGGAAAATTAACATAAATATCCAACATCCACCAATAACCAAATGGTTACAGATATTGTGCTTCCTTAATGAAGAGTATTAGCAAACTAGTGGGGAATTGATTCTCAAAAGTGCCACATACTGTATCAGACTTGAATATATCAACAACAACAAAAAAAAACACATTCACAAAGTCACAAAATTTCTGTGTCATCAAATCAAAGTTAGACAGCCTGGATCTCATGAATATGAGAATTTTAACAAGGTGCGAGAGAAGATTTAGTCTTCGTTAATCTGAACGAGTTCATCGTTGTAGTCTGTATGCGGCGCTAATGTATGTGGTAAAGCACTCAGTTTATACATAACATTGACTAATACTTTAGTCATCTCCTTAAGGCATTAAAAGAAGCTTAACTCATTTTTGACACAAGCACAGTAAAACCTCAACGCTGCCGCTATACATGCCATCTAAGTATTACAGTGTTGCCAGATCTTGCAAGAAAAGCAAGCAACTTGGTCTGACAAGACAAGCCCAAAATATGCTTAAATAAGCACCTTCAGGACTTTCCATGTTCTGGGGAAAACATATTTACAGTATTTCAACATACACTTGTGTAAAACATTGATTAAGCAATTCAATAAATGTTGTAGCTCAATCAATTTTACAAAAATATGTTACATAATACATATTAAATGTACATTTATATAATGTATTATCATTAATGTACATTCATTTAAAAAAAAAAAAAATTGTTATATACATCTATCTATAAACTATTATAATTATAATTAACATTATTATTAAAAAAATGTTATTATAAGCATATTATTATTATTATGTAATTTATAAAAAAAAGTGCACATTTCCACATAAATGAGGTAGAGGGAGTGGCTTAGAAAGGCAGAATCACGTAAATAAACAATGGTGATTATTAATGACATATAAAGTGCGGCTCAAACAGTAGATGGTGATATTTGACAGCTGTTATCGGTGGTTGGTCACATTTTATTTTGCAATAGGGCAACAAGCCCAAAGATGCTTATAATAAGAAGACATGCCAACACTGAAGCATTACTTGATCGCACCTTCCTATACGATCCGAAATATCCTAGTCAAGCACTGCTTTCATTGACTGCGGTCCTATTAAGAGTACAGAGCATCTGATTCAGTTGAGGTAAGTGAAATGGGTAAATTTCTCTTTAATTCTGTAAATAACTGGAGGGCATGTCACTGAAGCGGGACTTGTGCTTAGCCCAGCTGTGTGTGTGTCAGACACTGATGTCTTTAAGCTCCAGCACAGATCCTCAGAGCCGTTAAATCCCTCTGATCAAAGCAGTCAGGCCCTGAGGGGTTTCATTTCCTATCCAAACACCACTATCAGTGTACGTTTAATGGCATTTGTTTCCCATGTCAAGATGGAGGCTCTGGAATGACTGCATCTCAGTTAAATCATTACACAACAATATCTGTTCTATAGTTAGATATCTGACGCATCCTCTGGTTATCGCACTTAATGAAAAACACCATGCAGCACAGACAAATTCACTATGAGAAGCCCTGGAGAGTTTACAAGGTCCTCCCTCAGCAGCTCTTCAGCAGTCATTGGTCAAAGCGAGTGCTGCATCTGTGCTTTCCGATGCTTTATTATGCATGTTGTCACACACTGCATATGGAGAGCAGAGGGAGTTGGATTTAATCTCAGCTCATTCTCCCCACAGGGAGCTGCCTGAACCCTGCTCGCACCTGTGGCCGCCTCATTGGGCATGACCAATCTCCAGCTTGACGACTGAATACTGGGCAGAAGAGCATGTTGATGAGATGTTTTTCTTGGATAACAAACAGATTCACGTGGAGGTCAGTCATTTCTCTGTCACAGCTATAAACATGTAACATCCAATGTAGTATCTTCACAAAAGCCCCAAATATGAGTTGCAAAAAGTTTCTTAAAATCAATGATCAATGACCAAATGTGGATATAAAACACTATTACAGTATATCAACATTACTATGCATTATTGAAACCTTCCACATCTATATTTGAACTGAAAGTAGCACTGAGAGCCAAAGCCTTGCAAACTGACACCCGTGCTGTAACACAAGATGACAGTAGGTGTGCGGATTTTGTATGGAAAGCAACACTGACTCATCAACAGCTATCAAGGGGAGACGACAGACTACGCTATGGAAAATTTTAAACAAATATTTGGGTAAATCTCACAAAATCTGTCAAAAAAAATGCCCAGGTAATATTTTAAATCAAAAACAAAAACAAAGGAATAAGAAATTACTTTTTTAAATATAAAGAAAATATACATTTGTGGTTTCCAGCATGTTAGCAATATTGCTAACATGTTTTAATACGCTGTTAATGTGTTTGTATGTTACTGTCATCTTTCTAGCATGTTTTAACTTGTTGCTAGCTTGCATTAGCACATATTTTAACATGTCACTGGCATCTTTCTAGCATATTTTAACACGTTTCTAACATGGTTTAATGCTATCACCTTGTAGCATATTGTTTACATGTTTTAACATGCTGCTAGCTTGTTTATACTATGTTTCAGCACACTGTCAAGCCAACATAATTACTGTAATGGAAAACAGAAATATTAATTCAGTTAAGTATGTTAAATGAATTTTAACAAAAGTATAAAAGAAATTTGGAAAATACTGTCACAAGTAGCCTAAAACCTAAAATGAAAATTTTTCAATTTATTACGGATTAAACATGCTGCAAAAGAAAGCCAATCTGAAGGGCAGAGCTGCTCTGTGCTGGCCATGAACAGAGGAGCGTGACGAGGACAGGAAGCCAGGCTCAGGAGCCACGCTAAGACAACAGCTTTCACCAAACAGAGAAGATGCTACATAAACGCACATATGCTCACTAGGGGTGTGAAAGAAGCTCGGATCACACATACACACACAGGCCTGTTTAGAAGCTTAATTTAGACCCTCTCAAACTATCTCTAGCCAAAGCTCTGAGGGTCATCACCACCCCATTGGTATTTTAATAAACACTGCAGTCAGGCCTGCCGAGCCGAAGGATGGGCAGGCTGGAGTATGAACCTCAGGGTGAAGAAGCCAAGCTGCTCTGAGTCACGACCACAACATCATACAGCGAACTGGGCACATGATCACTTACATGTGCATGTTGAATTTTAAAGTCTAATTTACTTTATTCCAAAACTTTGGGGTCAGTAATTTTTATAAAAAAAAAATATATATATATATGTGTTACTTTTATTCAACAAGGACACGTTAAATTGATCAAAAGGGATAGTGCACTCATAATCTATAAGATTTCTATTTTAAAGGGGACCTATTATGCCCCTTTTACAAGATGTATTATAAGTCTCTGGTGTCCCCAGAATGTGTCTGTGAAGTTTCAGCAAAAAATACCCAATAGATCATTATAGCTTGTCAAATTTTCCCCTATTTGGGTGTAACATGCCATTTTTGTGTGTCCCTTTAAATGCAAATGAGCTGCTGCGCCCAGCCCGCTTTCCAAAAGAGGGCGGAGCTTTAATGGCTTGTGCTTCAGCTCAACAACGCAACATGCAGCCAAAATGACGATTGTCAGTAACGGTGTTCAGCCTTACATTGTTCAAACCAGAGTCGGACACTGATGGATTGACTCAGGAAGAAATTACCCAATAGATCATTATAGCTTGTCAAATTTTCCCCTATTTGGGTGTAACATGCCATTTTTGTGTGTCCCTTTAAATGCAAATGAGCTGCTGCGCCCAGCCCGCTTTCCAAAAGAGGGCGGAGCTTTAATGGCTTGTGCTTCAGCTCAACAACGCAACATGCAGCCAAAATGACGATTGTCAGTAACGGTGTTCAGCCTTACATTGTTCAAACCAGAGTCGGACACTGATGGATTGACTCAGGAAGAAATTACCATTTTAGAATGAATATGAATGTTTATAAACGGTTAGTGGATAAAATTTATGCATGTGCATGGCATGTTAATCTGGACACCCACTATACATAGCGTACCCGTTTGCCAAACAGAGCCATACACACCAGGCTAACGTTTATGATTGCTATCAAATGCTGTGAATGGTCTAGCATTTTTTCCAAAATATCGCTCGGACAGAAACGCTCCTTTTTTTTTAGCAATCGAGCTTGCCAGGGTCAACTTGCAGGCTATCCAAGCTAACGAGACTCTAAATAGTGTTCTGTGCTCATCTGTGCAGCCAACAACAGAACAGTTAGCATGCTTTGCTCGAACTTTTGCCATGGCCTTAGAACTGGTACACCATTTTCACTTGCGAAAACAAAATGACGGAACCTTGGGTGGAAATGTGCACATTTAGGGGTGGTAATACTATAAGATCCCCTTCCTACGTCACAAGGGGAGTGAAATCAGGGCGGCCAAAACAAAGTTACTGGGTTGCCGTTTTTCACGTTTTCTGGGTTTGCAGATGCACTGGGGACCCGATTATAGCACTTAAACACGGAAAAAGTCAAATTTTCATGATATGTGCCCTTTAAAAAAAAAAAATAAATACTGTTCTTTTTATTCATCAAGAAATGTTTCTTGAGGACCAAATCAGCATATTCAAATGATTTCTGAAAGATCATGTGACTCCGAAGACCGAAGTCACAAATTCATTTTGCCATTACAGAAAAAAATAAGTAAAATATATTGAAATAGTTAATAGTTATATAGTTAGTTATAGAAAAATGTTATTTTAAATTGTAATATTTCACAATTTGATAAAAAAATAAATAAATACAGCATTTAGTGAACGTTTTAAAAAAAAAAAAAAAAAAAAACCTTACAAACCCCAAAGTTTTGAACAGTAGTGTATTTGGTGCCGTAATGATCCCCTAAGGTGGGGAAAAAAATATAAGATTGGACAAAAAATAAATCAATGCTTTTGCGTTCTCTCGCAAATAAAACTGCCTTTGCTTACATATAGGGCTGGGCGATGTATCGAATGCTTTTGTCACGCGCATTTCTTCAGTAAAGCCGGTTCCCTGATTACCGCTAAATCGCCATCACCTGCTCTCAAATGAAGCGGCATTTAATAGACAGAGCCGTAGTTCACTGATAAGACACGCAATATCGCGTTCAATATCGATATGTATCGCCGCCGATATTGAGCGCGATATTGCATGTCTTATCAGTGAACTACGGCCCAGCCCTACTTACATAATGTTTGTGTTCCTCTGGGAAGCTTTGCGTTCGCTCTCAAAACCTTTGCATTACCTCGCAAAAACTTTTGCGTTCCCCCGAGAAACTTTGCGTTTGCAAACATTTTGCAAGCAAATGCAAAATTGCAAAAGGGAATGCAAAACATCTGCAAATAATTTTTCCTCCCATCTCATTTTTTTCCCCTTCACCTTGTCCTTTTAGGGGCTCCATTGGTGCAGTAGAGTATTTTTTGGTATTATTAAAATAATAACAAACTAAAAAACAAAATAAAAGACAATTTTCAGCATCCAAAACATTCCGTCCAACATTTTTTCTTGTTCAGTTACCCGTTTCACATTTAAACATTTCAGATTATGTAAGTAAAATGGGATGCGAATGGCATTCCATGATGTCTTTAAATACACAGTATAGCTGGGTTTAAAGAACAACAGATTATCATGATCATACAAATGACAGGTTTTCTATCAAATCCACAGTGTCATTGACTCTCTCTTCCCATTAATCACAGTCCACCATGCATGAAATGGCTTTCTGCTGTGCCCATTTGTGAACAAATAAGCATTTGTAGTATTCAGGCCATGCTGCATCTAATCAAGTTCTTCGGCTAAACGCTCAGCAATTTAGAGTTTGATTCTAAAATCTGTATGCAAATAGGAAAACCAAGAAGGCAGATTTGGGGAAACACCAGTCTGAGGCAGACTGAGGAAATTAATTAGTATAAAAGAAAGTTAATCGAGGTTTAGGCTGAATCAACTGCATATTTAGTGGTAGTGTAATAAAACACAACAGATGCTTATATAATCAGTTGAAATAAACAAAAAGATTAAAGTTGTCACATTAGCAAAGTGAAGGCCCAGTAGCCCAATTCTGAATGGAATCAAGCCACATGGGAAGCATAAAAAAAGCTATTGTAAGCATTGAAACATACTGGTCAGTTTGAAACTATAATGTCTAAAATATTGGGAAAGGAAGCGCCCACCCACCTTCAGGTCTGTACTGAGCTACGATGGTGACAGTCTGTCCAGCATTCTTCAGTGCTGCAGCCGCCTGTTCATGCGTTGCACTGCGGAGGTCCACCCCATTTACCTGCAACACACATACAATATTAATGATGGGTGCCACAAATAAACTCTGATGCCAAACACAGCCAGAAAATCTACTGTAAACCTGGATAACTATTACTGTAAAGTGTATGCTGCTGTGATACCCAAATACAAAGATATTTGGAATTTCACTTTTTCAAATCAATAGTGTTATGTTTATAATGCCAAAGCATGAAATTACAATGAATAAAATGTTTCAGTAAGATTAAAAAAATAATTGTGACCATGGACCACAAAACCAGTCATAAGGTTTTTTTTAAAAAATGTGAATTAATAAGCTTTGCATTGATGTATGGTTTGTTAGGATAGAGCAATATTTGGCCGAGATACAACTATTTGAAAATCTGGAATCTGAGGGTGCAAAAAAATCTAAATATTGAGAAAATCGCCTTCAAAGTTGTCCAAATTAAGTCCTTAGCAATGCATATCCACTCACAAAAATACATTTTTGATTTATTTACAAAAAAATATCTTCATGGAACATGATCTTTACTTTATATCCTAATGATTTTTAGCATAAAAGAAAAATCGATAATTTTGACCCATACAATGTATTGTTGGCTATTGCTACAAATGTGCCTGTTCGACTTGTGACTGGTTTTGTGGTCCAGGGTCACAATTGACAATGAACAACATTGTCATGTTGTTGATAATGTGATGTTCTTACAGAGATGATACGGTCTCCTTTCCTCAATTCTCCACACAGGTCTGCAGGCCCTCCTGCTAATATGAAGGAGATGAAGATTCCCTCTCCATCCTCTCCTCCTACAATGTTGAAGCCAAGTCCTGTGGTGCCCCTATGCAAGACTATTTTCCTAGGCTCCCTAAAAAACAAAACCACCATTTATTAGTTGATTTGAATGAGAGATTCTAGAAAGCATGCTTACAAATATATTTTTTGACTTACAAAATTGACAAACACACACAAACGCACAGACACACCCACCCAAGAGGTGAAAAAAATCTAAATCTATTAAAAATTGTTTTTCAGTAATTGCAATAAAGCTGTTTAAGTATATAGAACAGCAACATTCTCATACATTAATTATTTGCCATCTCAGAAAAATAAAAAAAAGTACATTGACCACATCTCCCTCTAGTGAACAAAATATAAACTACACAAGATAGATGCTCTTAGAATTTGCAAAGGTGCATCAAATGTTTACTTTTTATCTGCAGTTAAAATTGTACCCAAATGTGATGTGAACAATTATTTATTTATATTTATTACTATAATTATGCCATTTGTATGATGATTTCCTGAAAAGTATAAACACTTTTGATTTCAAAGCATTTGATCATCCTGATCAGCCAAACAGAGAGCCTGACATAATAGAAGAGTGTTCAGCCAGTATTTTTGGTGCCAGTGGTGCAGAAATTAGATATTAGTTTGGAAATGACAGCATACCCGTGAAGCAGAAGATAATTAAATGTGAGAGTACATCTAGGAGTCGGTAGATGGCAGCACAGTCTCAAACGACTGGCTCTGTAGCATTTGATTTCAAAACAAACCCTCACTCAACATGGCTACAGACATATCTTTTAACCCTTAAAACTCTTTAAGAACTAAGGTTCAGTAGAGCAACTGATTGACATAAAATTCAGTTATAATACTGTGTATTTTTATACCTATCCTGTAGAAGTTAAGTCTTAATTCAAAGCTTATCAGATTTGCCAAAGTTGACTTCACAGATTGGTTGGTCATATCATGACGCCAGCTTATGACGTTTGTTTTTAACATCAATATGACGTATTTGATGAATTCTTCCAATGGGAAATAAATCCCCATGATTAAAGGGGATTAAATATGGTAAAGCACACCAGTCAGTATGTGTGTGTGTCCTTGATAAGCATCTACTTTTCTCTATCAGACAAAATATACGGTGGTCTGGCCAAGATCATCTGCATAGTCTGAGCCGGCTCTCTTGATACTGACGACAACTCTTATGAAATGAGCAAACAAATCAGGTGAATGATAATGAACAGTCAGCAGGACACAGCAAAGAGGCTTTATCCTAAATGAAGTGATATCTTTAACAGCTCGTCAGAGGATATTTAAAACCTCCAACAAATACTGTGAGTGATCTGCCATATGTCCCTAATGCATGTGTCCTTGTGAACGCCCTAAATTAGTGGTTCTCAACCAGGGGGCTTGGGTCCACAGCACAAGGAGGTCGCAAGATGACTTAAAATGACTGAAAATAAGGGAAAACAAGCATTAAAATAAGTTAAAAACTATTATAAATCAATATATTTCTTATTTTAACAACTTCACCTTTTTTATTTATTTATTTATTACTTTATACTTTATACACTATCTGTACAGTATATATGATGTAGTCTACTTTTAAAAATGTGATTTACCTGCAAAAAGAATACAATTTTATAACTCTATGGGCATTTTTATAATGAATATACTTTTGTTTAGTTATGCCAAGGTGTAAAATATTTTATTGGGTAGAAATTGTGATTTTTTTTTTTAATCCTTATCCAGTTAAATCATGAACAAATGGAAAAGTCAAAAGGCTTTCAGTCAAAAAGACCTACTGCTCTAAATAACATAAGCATGCAGAGTAAATAACAGCTCTAATTATTATAATATTTTACAAATGATTTAAAGACTTTCATTATACTGTGGATATTTCCTTTGTAAAAGTGAGAAAAATGAGTTTACACTTCAGACATGGATATGATGAGATAGTTATGTAATGGGCAAAAACCCAGTATTCACTGTGAATGTATAGGACTTTTGTAGTATGAAATGTTTCTTGAGATCAAAATCAGCATATTAGAATGAATTCTGAAGAAAAATGTGATCATGTGACAACTGGAGAAACTGCTGGTGAAAATTCAGCTTTGCCATCACAGGAATAAATAAAACTTTTAAATATATTATAGTAGAAAAGAGTTACAATGTAGTAATATTTCACAATTTATATTTATTATCCTGTATTATTAATCAAATAAATGCAGTCTTGGTGGGCATAAGAGACTTCTTACAAAAAAACAAAACAAAACAAAAAAACATTGAGAAAAGTCTTACCAAATTTAGACACCAAATTTATTTCTAGTAGTTTACAGAAACACACACACACACACACACAGGTTTAACTGAATTTTGATTTCTACAATACTAGACTGCCAGTTAAAGGTGTGCACCACTACTGGAAATTGTGTAGCAGTCAGCCAATGAAATTAGAACTTGCAAGTTTGTTCATTTTAAAAGTTTAAATTAAGTCATTTTTGTGCTCAATATTCATCATATAGGTAGTCATAACAATTCTTGTGCCTCAGTATAAGGTAATAAAGAGAACAATCTCTAAAACCTGATATGATTTCCTTTCATAAGTGCAGTAATAGCTGAATGAGGAGATACTAACAACTAACTCATCTAAGACTAATGTGAGTAGTTGTGCATAGTGTAGAATTTTATAGTCTGTTCTGTGGTATAAAAAGCCAGAACCATTATGCAGAGATAAAATATGTCAAAAAATGCCATTGACCTTGGGCGGCTTATCTTATGTGTAGAGAAATGTTATTCTCTTTAAACATCGTACAAAATCTACACAAAAATTATGGAGCTGTCTTCACACCAAGCTACATGTAATGAAACTTATATAGCATTATCTTC
Organism: Chanodichthys erythropterus; assembly: GCF_024489055.1. Lineage (NCBI taxonomy): Eukaryota > Metazoa > Chordata > Actinopteri > Cypriniformes > Xenocyprididae > Chanodichthys > Chanodichthys erythropterus. The sequence continues at coordinate 19,914,998 of NC_090241.1, read as the reverse complement.
CAAATTTCAGAGACACAAATCATCAGAAAACAAAAAAAAAGCAGCCGAAGATGTGATGAGAGTGAAAAAAAAATGAGAGCGAGTGAGATGAAAGGATACAACTATATAGAAACAGTTTAAGAGCCAGTCGTGATCTGTATTAACTTACACTTGAAATAAACGATCATTTCACTTCGCAAGGGCAAGGAATCATAATGTAGAATGAGAACTGCACAGATGACCAGAAGCCATCAAATGTAACAGTACAGGTATGTCAAAAGGTTGTCATGATTAAGAGGACAAAGAAATTGGGAGGGCAAAGGCTCACCTTGTGATCTCATCATCTCCCAGCATGCCTTTTGAGATAGGAGAGTACCGAGATGGGGTGGCGGGGGTTAATGGCTGACTCAGATAGCTTTGGGTGCTGATATGGTTCTCCATGTGCTGGGAATAGGCTGAAAATACAAAACACAAAAATATGATTTTATTGGCATAATGATGTAAACTCATTTGACATAGTTCTAAGAGGACAGTACCCCAGAATCTCAATATGATTGCACCAGTCATATGTATTAATAGGGAAAATTACATGTACAGACTTGCCGAAGACTGAAATTGCTGAAAAAACTTGGGTGTAAAGTCCTCCTAGTAAGGATGTTGTGAATCTTATTTGATCACTCCCTTTGTGCTTTAAGAACAAACTTATTTCTAGTACATGACCTCTCTTCTGCACTATATTGAAATGACGTCATCAGAGAAGAAACGCCATTTGAAACTTTTCAGATTTTGATTAAAGATTACCACGACAAAAATATTTTTTTCTGTGTAACAGTTAACATGCACGGATTAATTGTTCACCACAAGACTAGTAATATGCGCTAACAAAGTAAATAGGGTCAATTTTGATTTTCATGACGACTTTAATGTTTTTGAAGGAAAAAAGTCTCTTATGCTTACCAGGTCTGCATTTATTTGATCAAAAATACAGTTCAAACAGTACTACTGTGAAATACTATTACAATTTAAAATAACATTTTTATTATTATTTTAACCTTTTAAAATGTAATAATGTTGGCAAAGCAGAATTTTCAGCTGTAATTCCAGTCTTCAGTGTCACATGATCCTTCAAAAATCATTCTAATATGCTAACTTGGTGCTCAAGAAACATTTAGTATTATTATCAATTCTGAAAACAGTTGTTTCCTAATATTTTTATTATTTTCGTGATGCATCTTTTTCAGGATTCTTTGATCAATAGTAAGTTCCACATCACTTCAAACTCCAAAAAGGACCAAAAAAAACCCATAAAAGCAGTCCATGTGACTTGTGTGCTGTATTCCAACTCTTTTGAAGACATACTGTACTGTACAACAGCTTTGTGTAAGGAGCAGACTGAAAGTTGTTAAATCTCATTCTCCATTTTACATATTCAGGTGGGCTATTTGGTTACAACACATGATACCGTTTGGCATAAATCACATTAAACCTTGAGCAACAGACCAACACATTGTTTTTGCATATTTTAGAGCTTTGGTAAAGACAGCATTGAATAATTAACAAAATTTCAGGCTGTTCCCCAAACAAAGCTATCGTATTGCCTCATACACTTTTTAAAACAAAGAAATTTACAAAAAAATACCATAAAAGTCACTATGAACTATGGTTACTATAAACTGTCCTTGTATGGAAAAGCAACAGCAAAAAGATTAGTTAACTTTTCTATTTTTGTCTCCTTATTACATGTATTTAGTGCAGTATGCATAATCACAAGCAACTAACCCAAACCCAAACCCTAAGTACATGTTGTTCATTAATATTACTCATTACTTTTGGAATTAAACCGTAAATGACCAATACATATGACCAAATTAACAACATAGGCATTTTTGTAGCTTAAACACTACAGAATGCTGCTAGCAAAGTCATAAGTTTGTTTCCAATGAATCCATAAACTGTTAAATGTATCTCTTGAGTGTAATTATATTGGAAAGAAGCATCTGCCAAATGCATAAATGTAAATGGAACAACATGAGGGTGTGTAAATAATAGCAAATTTCATTTTCTGCAAACAAAATCCTTTTAAATCTCCATAATTGATGTCAGTACTGTAAAAGATGTGCCCTTATTTCACTTTGTCAGATGTAAAGTGTAATAAAGTCAAGGGTACGCACTGGGCAATTACTAACTGCAGACATCGACAACCCATTTATTTAATTCTCATCAAACAGTCCTTCACGTGTCAAAGCTCTACTCAGTTCCTGACTGTCTGACAGATATAATGAAATGGGATCACTAATGAAATTGTTCTGTTTACGCCTTCTGAGAAAAATCACATTGTGCGCACTCACATGACCGAGACGGTGTTGTCTACATGTGCAGATATCCTTCAGCGGCTTTAAAACTCCCTCTGCAACACTTGCACACACACATGCACTCATTTCTACATATACTAATGCTGTATTTGCCGAATGGGGGAGCTGGCCACGTGATGTACTTCATGATTAAATGTGCTTTTGTCCTTCATGCCTTTAAGCCCTAATGACAGCTTCCTTTCTCAGGATCTAATGCTGGGGGATCTGGCCTGCCTCTGGAACATCACCAAGGTGCTACAATATCGACTGCCATCACTCAGCACTTCGCACAGTCAATTTTAGTGGCCGTCCTCACCAGTTGCTGCTCCCATCACTAGAAAGTGCTGTCTATAGCGGCTTTGAGGTGAGATATAAGCCATAAGTGAGCATGGGACACCAGCACAAGAGCACTGAAGTCAGGCAAAGTCTGTTCACTCTCTGACAATATTGATAACATCCCCATGCAGTTATTTCCTATGTAGGTAACAGATTTTGTCTTAAAAAAATTTATGTTTCAGGATAAGCTTACTTACAGCTGGTGACATCGGGAGGAACGTAACTATCATTCATAAAGACACTAGTAGGTTTCGCCACTTTTAAATAGACGACATCAGGGGTGTTTTTCAAGGCAGCCACGGCATCTTCATGAGTGACCTCTTCAAGGCAAGCAGCATTCACCTGTAACAGATGAACATATCAGATGAAACGCACACAATATAAGTGTGTTTTTGAAGTTGTTCTTATATGCTCATTAAGGCTGCATTTATTTGATCAAAAATACAGCAAAAACTGTAATTTTGTGAAATATTATTACAATTATAATAGCTGTTTTCTGATCAATAAATGCAATCTATTCCTGTGATGGCAAAGCTGAATTTTCAGCATCTTTCTTTAGTGTCACATGATCTTTCAGAAAGCATTCTAATATGCTGATTTGGTGCTCAAGAAAAATTTCTTATTATATTAAAGGGTTAAATGAAAATTATGTCATTAATGACTCACCCTCATGTCGTTCCAAACCCGTAAGTTCATTCAACTTCGGAACACAGTTTAAAGATATTTTACATTTAGTCCGAGAGCTTTCTGTCCCTCCATTGAAAATGTATGTACGGTATACTATCCATGTCCAGAAAGGACATCATCAAAGTAGTCCATGTGACATCAGTGGGTTAATTAGAATTTTTTGAAGCATCGAAAATACATTTTGGTCCAAAAATAACAAAAACTACAACTTTATTCAGCATTGTCTTCTCTTCCAGGTCTGTTGTCAATCCGTGTTCACGACTCCGCAGAGACGCTGTTTGTGACAGCGGTTGCTGCTGTGTAGGAGCTTCTTCCATCGCTCTTAGTTCTTCGTCCGTGTATTCGGGTTCAAATAAATATGGCTGAGCAAAAAAATGCAAGTCTTCCTTTGTGTGGAAATCCTTAGACATGTTTGCGAAGGTTGTTTTGTTTACAGCGTGCGTCTCCCTCAGACTGTAAACAAAGCTTGGGCGCACCAGATAACACGTCAGCAGCGTCTTACGTGAAGTAGTCATGAATGCGGATTGACAACAGACACGGAAGAGAAGACAATGCTGAATAAAGTCGTAGTTTTTGTTATTTTTGGACCAAAATGTATTTTCAATGCTTCAACAAATTCTAACTAACCCACTGATGTCACATGGACTACTTTGATGATGTTTTTATTACCTTTCTAGACATGGACAGTATACCGTACATACATTTTCAATGGAGGGACAGAAAGCTCTCGGACTAAATCTAAAATATCTTAAACTGTGTTCTGAAGATGAACGGAGGTCTTACGGGTTTGGAACGACATGAGGGTGAGTCATTAATGACTGAATTCTCATTTTTGGGTGAACTAACCCTTTAATGTTGAAAGCAATTGTGCTGCTTAATATTTTTGTGTATATTGTATATAAGTATATTGTAACCAAGTATTTGTAATTTTTGATCAATTTAATGCATCTTTGCTGAAAAAAAGTTAATTTATTAAAAAAAAAAAACTTTTGAAAAGACATAGCCACAGCCATACAATAAGAGGACAAATCAAAGGTCAGTTTACTTGATGATGACGTCTAAATTTAAGTTGTGATTCATTAACACTGATTACTGTATGATCTTCATTTTTTGGGTAAATTATTCCTTTAAACAAACTATAATTGCATTATCAGTAGCAATTGTTCCTCTACAGCAGGGATGGACAACTCCGGTCCTGGAGGGCCAGTATCCAGCAGAGTTTAGCTCCAACTCTAATCAAACACACCTGAACCAGCTAATCAAGGTCTTTATGATTAGTAGAAAGTTATAGGCAAGTGAGTTTTTATCAGGGATGGAGATAAACTCTGCAGGACACTGGCCCTCCAGGACCGGAGTTGTCCATCCCTGCTCTACAGCATATTTGCCAAAAAAAAAGTAACAAAATATTTAGCAGTAAAAGTAAATTGCTGTAGCTCTAAGTTAAAAATAAATTAAATGTGACAAAATGTTTAAAACTAAATTAAATGTTTAAAAATGTGACGCTTTGAGTGTTGTTGAGCGGGTTTTCACGCGCTCATCGGTTATGTCTGTGATTGTCATTGATGACTATTTACAACGTTTTTGAAGCGTTGATCATTGTAGCCAATCTCCACCTAGCGCTTACACAGATATACACGGGAGCATTTGAAAGCAGGCGTCTATCGTGGACTAGTTCAGTACCAACTTGGTAAAAAACGTCAGTAGATCTCATTAAATAAAGTGAAAAAATAAATACCGGTAATTAAAAAAAAAAAAAAAATCCTTCCTCGCATAAATATTAAGTGTCTCTTCTAATATAATTTACTAAATTCAGTAAATAGAATTTTTTTTTACTTACAGCCAGAAGTTTATCCCCAATCTGCAGCCTTCCATCTTTGTGGGCAGCTCCTCCCTCAATGATTTTGGTGATATAAATACTGTTGTCCCCAGGAATATGTTGGTTCCCAACTCCTCCAGCTATACTGAAACCAAGACCTGTTAACAGAGGTCAGAGTAAACCATCTGCTGAACCATTTCCTAACGTGAATTATAGTGATTACACAAAAAGACAAAGCAGACTTTTATTTTGTAATCTTTAGATCAGAAATGGCTTTACCTTTAGGACCTTTTACCAGCTTTACATCCATTATTTTTTCTGAGACTGCTTTTCTTCTTCTGACGTACAGTCTGACAATGCAGCCTGCCTCCTTCAGAGCCTCCACAGCATTGCTGTGAGTTACGTCTCTCACATCTACATCATTTACCCGCAGTATACAGTCATTAACTCTGTACAGAGAGAAAGAGGAGGAACAATGACTAAACAGTTAAAAGAAATTAGTATAAATCACAGTGATAAAGTGCCTTTGAAGTAATTACAGCCAATCAAAACACTAAATTTGTGTATAAACATTATCTATCATTGTTTTACACCACAGACACAAGCTGCATGTAAGTGAAACGGCAGCACAACTGTGTTCTGTTTTCACACTAACAGAGCTGCAGTTCTATACAGAAAATAATGTGATTTCCGGGTTACTACATTGAGTAAACAGCAATTACATATAATATTATTGTCGGGAGTAAACCAAAAGACAACTATTACAAACTTTTCCAGTAATAACATAAGAAATACGATCAGATTTAAATAGTAACACTTCAATAGTTAAGGCATGAACTAACAATGAACAATAATTATTAATCTTAGTTAATGTACACTCTAAAAAATGTTTGATTAAAAACAACCCAAGTTGGGTTGAAAATGGACAAACCCAGCAATTGGGTTGTTTTAACCCAGTGGTTGGGTTAAATGTTTGCCCAACCTGCTGGGTAGTTTTATTAAACCCAACCACTGATTAAAAATGACTATATGGCTGGCTTAAAACGAATCCAAAATAGGTGAGAAATTAAAAATCAGACACATAATTACTAGAGGCAACAGTAATAATCAAAAGGTGTACATTTATTAATAAGCAATTTAATAAATGTTTATTGTTTATTATTCATTATCTTATTAATAAATGCTCATTTATTAAACATAATAAAATGTTAATTTCCAGCATATTTTGGGTTCATTTTAAGCAAGCAATACAGTAATTTTTATACAACAGTTGAGTTAAATTAAACTACCCAGCACGTTGGGCAAACATTTAACCCAACCACTGGGTTAAAACAACCCAATTGCTGAGTTTTTCCATTTTCAACCCAACTTGAGTTGTTTTTAACCCAGCATTATTTGTTAACTAATGTTAACAAATAAAACGAGGGGGATCATATTTACATCCACATGGTTATTAATTTACACTAAACCCAAAGCCCAGAGTAAGGGAACACTATAAACTTCTTAATAATCTGGATTAAGATTTACTGTTCGGTAGACAGTTCTGCAATATCAGTCTATGAAAGCCACGGAATAAAAAAATAAAAAGGTAATTGCGAGTTCATATCCTGCAATTTTGACTTATTTTCCTCACAATTGCGAGTTTAAAATCAGCTTTAAAAGTTAGCTTCAAAGAGCATCTTCAATGACAGAATTCTTTAAAACTGAAATCTTTTTTTTTTTTTTTGCATTCAAATTTTGACAGCCAATGGCACTAGAAGATATTTTTTCCCTTTATTCTGTGGATCTCGCCCATTTTCCACAAAAATATTAAGCAGCACAGCTGTTTTCAACATTGATAATAATTCTTGAGCATCAAATCAGCATATTAGAATGATTTTTGTAGGATCATATGACATTGAAGACTGGAGTGATGGCTGCCGAAAATGTATCACAGGAACAAATTATATTTTAAAATAAAATAAACTAGAAAACAGTTAAGTTAAATTGTAACCATTTCAAATTTCATCACTAAAGCAGAAGTGTAAGTGCAAGTATAAGTGTTAAGCGTTAAGTGAAAAAAGTGAGTGTGACGGTGTGAAGGTGTTTGAAAATAAGCTTGTACCAAGCTCTGACAGAACCACCAGGCGCTGCCCGAGGGAACATGGTCTTGTATGCTAGCATACTGCGTGCTTAGCAGATTGCAAAAGATTATGTTGACAAATTTGTAGTGCATTTTCAATGTTTTCTGCTGAATTCAGCACTCTAACATGTGGCAAAAAAAGGTTCAGCAGTCAAAACTATCAACTTTCTGCTTCTTCAGCTACACATCACTGTGCTACTTATGCTGTTAACTTGTAACCTGTTTACATTGGCTCAAATAAATATGCACTGCTTATGTGTGTGATGTGAAACAGGCCTAAGGAGACATTAATCTGAACTTGCCCTTTGTGGGTAATAATAACATATTCTCTGACCTGAGTCTGCCATCCTGTGCGGCAGCTCCTCCTGGGATGATCTTGGTGATAAAGATGCTTGGGTCCTCGCCGATGTGGGGGTTATCGGTACCGCCCGCAATACTGAAACCCAGGCCCGAGTTCCCCTGTAGGGAGGAAAAAAAAAAAGTCAGAACAAAAAGAAGAAAATGTCAACCAAAGAAAAAAAAAAAAAAAAAAAGACCCTTAAGCACAATGACATTACCAAATACAAAGCAAAATAAAAGGAGAAATATGCGTGCATGAAATGCAAATGTTACAGCCAGTTTATCTGTTAATTTGCTTTAGATATATATTCAGCTCAGTACAGTATAATGAGAATCTATAAGTTTGCATTAGTTTGTAGTTAACGCATTAGGTGTCATGAATTAATGAATAATTTATTAATGTTCATTTATAAATGTAGCGCTATAAACAGTATTGTTCATTGTTAGTTCATGTTATATACTGTACAACTTTAAATCTTAAAAAAAGCCTGTATTGTCCTAAGAGTGTAGTTTAAGCTTAAGTCTGTCGTCTCTTTCTAAAAGTGGCAATTTCAAACCCTGAGCATGAAAATTGTACCTCTTTTATTGTACAGTCATGATGAGGTTTATTCAGAGCCTCCATAAAAATGACATCAACCTTTAAGTATTATGTCATATATACTTTTATACATGGTGTATTGTAAATCCTACTGACATTGTAAGCAATTCCAGTTAATTTTTTCATTGTCAGCGCAATCTTACCCGTTCAAGTGTAATTTCTTCATATTCATAATCAGCTTCTGTTCCATTCACCTGAAAGTTTTAACAAAAAGGCTTGTCAATACATGTCAAAATATATAGAGATGAGCACATGCCCTCTTCTATGAGTGTCACCCACAAACATTTATCAGATCTGCAAGTTTCTATAATTCAGGAGGAGATTTAGTGATTACTTTTTGCTTTTTGGCTCTAAATTTTTTTTTATTATTATTTATTTATTTTAATTAGGGGTGTCATGATCAATTATGTCCACTAGTTCAAGTTATTATCAGACTGATTGCTGCTTTTTCACAAAGACTATGAAAAGTCACTGACACACCTTTTGGAGGAAGTACTGAAGATATAGTTAATGCAACTGTTAAAGAACCAGAATCAAAAAGAGAAATTGGAACCAAATTTGCTTATTTCCTGTCAATTCGCACCACTAGTCATCATTGAAATGCACAATATAATACTGTAGATTATTATAGACAAGACATATAATATCCACATTATACCATAGAAAACTACCGCAATAAGAAATCAGAACGAACAGTTCTTGTAGGTTAATGGTTGATACAATATTACATGCATATTGTATCTACCTTTAAGTGATAAGGACTGTTCATTCTGATCTCTTCACTCTCAGAAAAAAAGGCACAAAAGCAGTCACTAGGGTGGTATCCTGTCAAAAGTTACATCTTTGTACCTTATTTACCCCTAAAGAGTGCATATTAGTACCTTAAAGGTTAATATTAGTACCTTTTGAAAGAGTACCACCCCAGTGACAGCGTTATTGCTGTTGTTTTGTTGTTCATCAGCAGGAATATTCATTTAATAATTTGGCTCGTTTTGTTTTCAACAACCAATAAGTATTACTCTCCGTTCCATATATAGTAAATCCACTCTGCAAAATTCCTCAGATTTTCTGCAAAAATAAGCAGAAAGAGTGAAAAAAGAAGTCTGCAGATTCCATCTGGGACTGATTATGGGCAAAAATAATCTTATATAATAAAAAGTTGTTGCTAGGAAAGTGCTCTAATTATGTAAGAACAAACTGTTTGGAAAAGTCTCAGTGTTTTCTCTTTCCACTCCTTACATTTCACCTCTACTGGTACCACAGATCTTGGCGCTTCAATACACAGGCAGCATTACAACTCTTGCCAATTACAGTGTATTTCAGCCAGAGAGGCCACAGAAACCAAATCTATGAAGCACACAGAAACTAGCTGTCGGCTCAATACGCATTGCAGTCCACTCCTTTTCAACATTCTGGGTTCTGCACAAGTATCAACAAGCACTTGGGGCATTACCACAGTAAAAAATTTAGACTTGTCCATCAGTAAATGTCACAGAAAGACACATACAATGACAGTACACCAGGGAATAAAGTTTAAAACACAATGTTTTAAAAGTAACCGTAACTTAAACACCTACTGACCTTGTGTGTGTAAAACTATATCCAATCTACAAAGTCATGACCATGTAACACCCAGTAAACCCCAGTAAATTTCACATGATATGGGCAAGGATACCAGAGAGAGTGTGTAACATGGAGCAAACATCACTCAGAACGAGTTGAACTTGAGGTTTCATTTAAATGAGGCTGGATAGCTGTCCTTTTATACGAAACACGAGGATCTCTATTGGACTAAATGCTTGAGATGGATGAAAACCAGGCTGCACGATGAAATTAAAAATCAGCATCAACACATCATCGTTTAGATATTTGTGTGGTTCTGGTGGCTCTGCCTTAAGCTTCTAAATGACATTTAAAGACCTTAAATACTAAACATTTTGCCCTCTCTTTCTGTAACTGTAGCTGAAAACATCTGTTTGTGACATCAGTGGTGTTGGGGGTGGGGTTTAAAGGGGGTGAGAGATGTACGTCAATACTGACACTGCCCAATACAGCATTATACTCTAATCATGCCACCAGCTCTCAGTGTGATACTACAGTAACATTCATGCATTGCTTAAAAGCTTTTCCTCTTTTGTATCAGATTTAAAAGGATATAAAATATCCAAAAAGGCTTTTTCAGTTTGGCATCACTACATATACTGAACAGATTGTGACAGTTATGGAGTTAATTCCAGTGACAATAACCTTTAGTTTTTCTTTGGGAGCCATTTAGAGGTTTTCAGCACTGCTAAACTCTATGTTGCTGCTAAACATGCTGTATATATGGCCAAAAACAACCAGCCACAGGGATCAAAGCCAATACAGGCATTTACACAATCAATATCAGACTATTACTACAGTATATTTAAGTAGGATAACAAACAATCAAAACAGGAATAGATATACATGCACAAGGAGTTGTTCAACATCAACATTGGCCTTTATTCTGTATTATTAAAAGACCATTTGGATTTTGTATACCACAAGCCAGATAACTATAAATCCGCCAGCTGGACTTCTGGCAGACTCATTAACAAAAATGCTTGATCCCTGGGTAATACAATGCAGAAAAATCCTGCGCTTTTCAGGAGTTTTTTGTTATTTTCCAGATATCATCAAAACATACAGAACAAATACCAAACTAGTTACAATGACCCTTCAAATTCCTCATTTGACCTAGTTTTTACCTCAATTACAATAGTGTTTATTTTAACAGTCAAAGTTTTTTTTGTTGTTTAATGTTGGTGAGTACCGACTCTATACATTTAAAGGTAGGGTAGGCAATTTTTTTTATAAACAATTTTTGTTATACTGGTTGAAACTCTTCACACCCTCATAGCAATCAATAATAGAAGTGGTCTAAATGTTAAAACATATACATATATGTTCATCCAGTCATTGCATTCGGTCTGAATGCAATGATACGATGTCCTACCTGCCTGTCAACATATGTATTTCCATACCTCCGCACACCCTGCTCGCACAGACATCACACGTCATCAGCGCGTTCCATGAGGCTATGCAGAGTTGTAGACAGACCGTCACCGAGCACCACAAACAAACAGCTGCCGCCTTTTACAGTTCCTCCTGAAGCAAAACAACAAGCTTATGCTGCGTTCACGCCATGTCATAACCTTAATTACGAGATGGCAACCCGTGACGTTCACGTCCTCAGAATCGGATTTCAACACTATCAATGCCAAAATTAATCTGCAGCAGTCAGGTGGTATAAGTAAGAGCTCTGTAAGTTGTTTACGTTCATTATTAGTGTAATGTTATGTGCTTTGAGACACAAGGTAATTTAACACAGTCTCTCTGATGCTTTGCAGACTGCTGTGCGTTCATGTGTTTTGAAGGAGGTGTGGCTTTGGAGAGAGCTCTGAATGGATCTTGCTATTGTAACCTCTCCTGTTCGAATCACCCGCTCTAAGTGGGACTCGAACCCCGGTCTGCCAGCATGGGAGTCAGGCGCTCCAACAAGGAGGCACAAGATCGCAGTCTCTAGCATCAGTCGCTTGAGCACCTCTTGGGATCAGGGGAGTGATGTTTACATGCACAGTTCTTAGCAGCCTACATCAGTTACACTCGCCCCCCTAAACCTCATTCCCATCCGGGTCACGGCACCAACGTAAAATCTCCTGTTCAAACCGCCCACTCGAAGCTGGACTCGAACCCAGGTCCGCCGGCAAAAGAGTCGGGTGCTCTAACAAGGAGGCACAATATCGCAGTCTCTAGCGTTAGTCGCTAAAGCACCTCTTGAGATCAGGAGAGTGACGTTTGCATACACAGTTCTTACCAGCCTACATCAGTTACACTAGCCTCTCTGAAATTGCCTACCCTACCTTTAATATTACTGGATGAATCTCCTCAATGTCTTTGGGTTTCATTCACTAAATTGCTAAGTTTTTGTACAGCAAGTATGATTTTTTTTTTTAAATTATAATTCAAGTGCAGATCTATTTTTTTTTTACATTTACAATTACTGAAACTCAAACCACACACAGAAATCACAGATAACCGACATCCTTAGAAACATCCAATGTTAAGACACATGGCAAATGAGTGAAGCTCCAGCACTGATAGTGTGGAGTATTTAATGAGGTCAGTCAAGAGCTCCTCATGGTCATTTCTTTATAGACTATAGTTCTATCTCATTCAGATAACTCTAGTGTTCAGAGTGAGTCTTTGATGAAGGATGACAGAAGTCAGCTCAGCAGGCTTTCTGGCTCTGGATGTATAGGATTATCAGATACTGCTGAGACTGAGAGAAGAATGAGGTTGAAGAAGTGTCATGGGACCCTGATAAATGTCAACCACAGTTAAATCCCCATGCAAGATAGAACAAGGAAACTCCATAACATCTATATATTTTGAGGTTCCCCAACAGTATAAGACAGAAATCTAAAAATGATCTCCTAAATACAACCATTTTCAGCATTGATAATAATAAGAAATGTTGCTTGAGCACCAAATCCGCATATTAGAATGATTTCTGAAGAATCATGTGACACTGAAGATTGAAGTACTGGCTGATAAAAATTCAGCTTTGCCATCATAGGAACAAATTACGTTTTAACAGGAAACTGCAGTACTATTTTCATCAAATAAACGCAGCTTTGGTGAGCCTCAAAGACTATACTTTCAAAAACAAGATTTAAAAAAATAAAATAAAAAAAAATGTATATTCAATGTAATATTTAATATTTTTGTAGTGACAGTTAAAAGGACCTTCTGTAAAGTCAGTTAATATTCTAAAAACTGAACAACATTCTGCAATAATATAACTCTTCACAAAGTGCAGTACATGAAGAGATAAATCACTTACATATGGACTTACATAGGGTGAGGTGTCAAGGCTTTCTGTGTTCACCACCACCGGTGCTGGGCTTGCCTGCAAAAGAAACATTCATTAATACTTGAGCCGATACGAATCAAGACCCACAACTGTGCACATTGCTTCTTGTCCCTAACCTACTGAGAATGAAATAGTGAAATGAACAGTTAACTATTAAAAAGAAAAGAAAAAGACCCAATAAAAAGCATCACTTACTCTTGGCATGCTGATACAGTATTACTCTGGCATTTGCAAGAGATTAACAGCACAGCCTGTATCCATACACAGCATAACATACTGCAGAATATGCAATACAGTGGCATAAACCAGCGCAGACCTAATCCTTCAGCAAACATGTATCACACGCTTCACTTGCACAATTGCTTTTGAGGTACAAGTGCGCATCAGCAATATAACATGGCATTCTCTTTTGTAATCTCTCTAAGTCAAGAGGACCATAGTTGAGTGGGTGGAGTGAAAACATGAGGAAAAAAAAAGACCTGTGACGTGGGTGCTGGAATGGCAGTGGTCTCGGCTGGGACGGGTGGGATAGGGATCACAGGGATTATGGGAGCAGAGGGAGGAATGACATCTGCCTGCTAAACAATGACAGTGGAGGTCAAAGGTCAGACCAGATAACACACAGGACTGCATTTTTTTTTTTTTTTTTTTTAAAGAGAATTTGTATAAAAAAAAAAAATAAAAAAAAAAAAAATTAAACAGACATTGAACAGAATTGAATTGAGAACAGAGAAGGAGAAGATGAGGTAATGGAAACAACACAAATAAAATAATCATATGACAGATTTAGCCTATAAATTAAGACTTGGAAATTTATTTTTATTAGCAAAAGTCTCTGCAAATATTAAATTTACATCATTCACCGCAAAAAAGTTAGATCATAAAGGGTGGGAAAAAGAAATGAAAAATTTAAGAATGAAATGATCTTATAAATAAGTTTTGAAAGTATAATTTACTGAAAAATTAATATTCTAACAACATTTTGTGTTACTTCAATTCTGTACTTTTTTTTTTTTTACAGTGATACACAAAAGGACAATTTGAATGATAGAGACAAATGATTACTTTCATTCTCCCAAAAAAAAAAAAAAAGCGAGTGGCCACTATGAACTGTTGTTAAAATTCACTTGAACCATCATTATTCTCCTTTTGTGTTCCACAGACAAAAAAATAAAATAAAATAAATAACAGCATACTGTTTTGGAATGACATGAGGGTAAATAAATAATGACTTTTCATTTTGTGGTGAAACACTCTATAAAATAATATTTACTGTATTCGTTTGTATTAGCAAAGGAGCTTTAAAAGTGTAAATTGTGATAGAATCCATATCAATGCAAATGTCAGTATTTGTGATGCTATTTTGTGACTCACTTGAAGAACAAACCATTCTTTAGACTTGACCATTAAGTTAACCGTTTAAAAAAATGCTTTTTTCTGTGTGCATTTCAAGGGTTTATGCCTGGTATTAAGATGCATCTTAGCCAATTAGATCACAAGTAGATGAGACAGACACATTCGTTTACACCTTGTGTTAATATCGGTCCCTTTTGTCCACTTTCAAATGTTTCTGTCCTGATTTCTTCAATGGGAGGGTCTATGGGCAGGTACATGTACGTTTTATTTTTAAGATCTTTCGATCTAATGTACGATACACTCTTGCGCAATTTAAATATGAACATGACCGAAGATGACAGAAAAAATATAATCAACTTTAGTTTCTGCTCTGATAGCTGCAAGGCCACGCTGAACGTGGTCAGTGCGAGTTAAAAATCATGAATGGTAAGAGAACATAGTGCTTGGTATGTTTTTCCTCTTCAAATCAAACTTTGGTCTTCAGCCAACAAACTTTAAATCCCGTTTGGCTAGCGCGCTTCCCATAATGTTTACGCATCAGGTCAGAAGGCAAAGAGTAGGTGGTCTTTTGTGGCTGCTCAAACGTATTCGATCACGTTTACACCACGAAAGCAATCCTGTTTAATGTGTTTTCGATTACCTCTGGAAGTGGTCGAAAGTGGACAGGCTCAAAATGTTTTAGACGCTGTTTACACCTGTATTTAGAGTCGTCCACTTGTGATCGGACTGACGTAAATGCTTCTTAAAACCGATGTAAACAGGGCCAAAATTCAACAGAGCTAAAAAATAAAATTCCAGTCCAGCAATCAGCATCCTGTTGTGCAGGGCTGTGAAGGATTAACTCTTCCTTTTGAATATGAAATTAGCTGCCAAGGTGTCAATCAGCGCTCTGTAAGTTTAAGTGAGTCATTTTCATTTCTGCAGGTTGAAAATGAGTGCCAGCTAGAGAAACTTCAGACTACATTGCACTTGAACTAAACAGTCTACATTATAACAACTGCTAAGTAAATCTAAAGTGCACTATGACCAATTGCTATTTGGAAAATAATAGATAAAAGAGAAAAAAAAAAAAAAAAAAATCCAACAATTCCTTTTAGACAGAATTATGCAAATCAATCCAGCTTTACAACCATGCAGAACAGTTTTGATTCCAGAAGTACAGAGCCAAGCATATTAAAATATATTTTAATGCTATGATTTAAGAATTAGTTCCCATGACTTGTTCATTTGTGGCCACGTGCTATCCATTTGTTCCCTTATTTTAGATAAATCATGGCCATACTGTAGTAATTAGTTGCCTCATTGGCCACAATCTAACTAAATCAAAATGAATAAATTAACTACATTATAAGTAATAAGTCGCGGGAACAAATCCTTAATTCGTGCCCGCTAAATCTTGTTTTGTTTTTTATATTTCCCCGTGCAGTCATGTTATGTGTAGGGCTCTGTATGGAAGTATATTTCACCATTCATTTTTTTATAGGCATAAGAGACCGACAGGGAAGAGGAAAAATTGTTGAATAAAGTTGTTTTTATCCAAAAAAAGTATTCTCATCACTTCATAACATTTATGTTGAACCTCTGTAGTCACGCTGACTATTTTAACGATGTCTTTACTACTTCTCTGGACCTTGAATGTGGTAATTTCGTTACCTTCTATGGGAGATGAAAAAAAAAATTGTGTTCCGAAGATGAACAAAGGTCTTTCGGGTTTGCGGGTAAGTAATTAATGACAGAAATTTCATTTTTGGGTGAACTAACCCTTTAATAATCAAAAGATTTATGTTGACAAACAGCTAGCCAGCAAAGTAGCTAGCTAATGTTAGCTAGCATTACATAACCTCTTGCTAATTTACAAAACTCTTTTGTCTCAAAATTTCCATGACATTTTCATTGTCAAAGTGACTTTGATTGACAGATCTCATTTCAGAATTGTGGCTAATCATGAATTCAGAAATGAAATTGAAATACAGTGTAGCTTAACATGATGTGGACTGTGCACTGTTGTGAAAGAGGATCTGACGCAAGCAGATATCTATAGGAGTTCAGCAGATTCCAGCTCTACAGGAGCAAAAGTGAGAGTTGCCATACTGTCAGTGAGGAGACATCCGCTGAAACTGGCCCCTCTACACAGGCCGTCTGTGTCAGCGTTCCCAAACAAAAGCGATCTGATCCACAGCCGCTTGTCCAAGCACCAATCACACAGCCAGAGGAGACGAATATTCAGTTACAACAGTCCAGTTCACCCAGTCAACAACAAACACATCACTGCAACTACTAATTAGAAAGGTTTCCGTTTCACTAACCCTCTCACTCAGGGTTATGGCAGGGACTTGAGAATATGGCATGAACTGTGGTACTATATTTGAGTGACAACAACACACAAGACATCACCAATTCAACCACAACATTTTACATGAGCACATGTTGCCCTGCCTAAATTGACCAGTGTAACTTATATAAGAATCTATTTATACTGCATGCTATTATGGCGGTTGTACAGTAGTCACGGCCTGTGATCTCAGAGTTAAAATTAGAATCAATCATTAGCATTGATCAGAGAGACTGGTTTAGAATTTAGCCTAAAGCTCCTACCAATGTCTCAAATGAATAAAAACCCAAAACATCCTCCACTTTAATACAGCATATTTTTTTTAAATAAATCATGTACTTATAAAAGATATTAATATATCCTGATGTTATTATCCCAATATTCCTTTAACCATTACAGTGTTAAAAGTGTATAAAAGATATCAAACATGTTCACTACTTACAAAATGTGTCATCACGATGACCAAAACATCTCATCTTTTGACACAAATTCTTAAATAAAATTTGCAGGAATAAATTACATTTAAAACAAATTGTAAAAATGTAATTTATTCCTGTGATGGCAAAGCTGAATTTTTACTCCAGTCTTCAGTGTCACACAATCCTACAGAAATCATTCTAATTTGCTGACTTTGTGCTCAAGTAACATTTCTATTTTACTATCAATGTTGAAAACAGCCGAGCTCCTTAATATTTTTGTGGAAGTCAGGGTCCTTTTTGATGAATAGAATTGTTCAAAAGCACAGCATTTGTTTGAAATGTAAATCTTTTGTAACAATATAAATAACATTATATATAGTCACTTTTGATTAATTTAATGTGTCCTTGTAGAATAAAAATATCAATTCCTTCAAAAACATAACTGACCCCAAACTTTTTAATGGTAGTGTATATACATTTTTTGTTCCATGTGTGTCAATTCATTTCAATACATGACATGAACCTGGATCTTTCCATTATATCACTTACACCTCCAATATCATGCTTGCAAGGCAACTATTATCCCAATAAATCTTGAGAAACAACCGTATAATCATCAACACAATATAACAGACATTTCAGATTCAAATCCTCATAGCTCCTCTTCCTCCCACCTTACAGCACCACCTCTCAATAAGTCTCCCACATACCTTATCCAATGAAAACGTGCCCCAAGAATTGGCAAGCCACAAGGCACTGGAAGAAGCTCTGACTTTAGCTGTGCTTTTGGTGGGGCTCTTTTTCACACTATCCCTCAAGTTGGTGAACTTTCCTCTGCTCTTGGTGGAGGCTGGAAGGGTGCAGGAGCTGTACTGTGGAACCCTGTGGGTCTCCAGATGAGTCTGCTGGAAGTTGAGCAGGGCGGGCTGAGGCAGGTGAGGCAGCGGCGGCTGCTGCTGCTGCTGGTGCAAATGGTGGTGGAAATGATGATGGAATTGCGGTTGTTGCACCAACTGTTTCGGCGTTCGGGTCAGCGTACTGTGCACGTGTCCAACCCTCTGTTGCATTCTGGGATGGTTGCAGTTTGCCATCTCCGTTACCCCGGTCCGACAGTCCACGTAAGCGCCGCAGCAGTATTCATGGTTGTTTGTATAGGTGGTCATTGTTTTCCAAGCAGAGGGGCACCACAGCAGACCATCAGGTGGACGCCAGGTGAAATGATGAGGAACGCAGCCTGAAGAGTGATGCGCTTACTTTGCTGGGCAATCGGGAAGGAGAGAGAGGACACACCGTGGTTGTAAATCTGGTCCTTTTCCCCTGGCTCCACTCTTCTGCCAGCCTCTCTCACAGTCTATCTCTCTTTCTGCCTCACTCGCTCTCATCCCCCTGCACTTGCTCACCAATTAATGAGCTCCAATGGGCACTGCACATGACAGCACACAGTCTCTTCTGCAGGCATGAATAATCAATGCTCCATTCTTGATTTCAGCATTGGCGTCCGGACGATCTGCGCGTCACTCTTTGGACAACAGCAGATTTGCACCCTACTTTTGAGATTCACAAGGCTTTTTGTAGTCTGATTCGCTTTTCAAAGCATTAACACGGGTCACAAAGTGAGAGGTCACAGCGGATAAACGCAATCTCTATTAGATGCTCAGCAAGAGGGCGGGCGAACGGCCCGGTGCGGTGTATCAGAGCATATGATAGTCGAGCAGAGCCTCGCTATGACCTTATTTTACTAAACTATTATTCACAACTAATCTGCATTTGTGCCTGCACTGTAAGATCTTTTACACAGTTCTGTGTAATTTAATGTGAGCCATAAAGTACTGAGAGCTGGACGGTGGTCGTTCATTTAAGCCCATAGGGTTTCTATAGAACAACCAAATGAACTTGCTGTATGTTATATGCAACTTATATAAAAGAGTATCGTTTAAAATCACAGTAGAAACCATATCTATATTATTTAAAGACTTTTTATTTAACCAGTTTCTTATAGAATATAAAATAAGATAATCCTTTACTATCATTAGTGCAGTGATCCTACATGTCGTTTTCTCATATTGTCCAATTAAATAAACGGACGCTTCAGGGCCTGAAGAGTGGGGACCGCGATGAGAGACTACTTCTGCATTAGGATTGGACAGTTGTAAATGTACCGTTTCCTGTTGACTGCATCTTTTAATGTACCCTGTCCTGTTTCTTATGGGGCTGTGGGTGAGAAAGGGAGAGGAGGAGGAGGAGGAGGAGGAATAGAGAGAGAAAAAGCAAAGCTTGTGCCTGAGGCTTTTGAAAGTATGCCACCAAAGAATGGACACTAAAAGGAATATATATTAGTAGTATCGCATGAACTAAAAAACAAAAACCAGTGAGTTATGATAATGTTGAAAACTATACATCAAAAGACTGCAATAACTGTATATGTCCAAAATTGTCTTTAAACAGTGATTCACAACCAGTAGTACATGGAATGATTTAAACAAAAAATAGGTTAAAACAATCCTACTAAAAAAATAATAATAATTAATTATTAGAATGAATAATAATCATAACATTTTCAGGTTTCTTTTTAAGGAAAGAAAACAGTAATGTGTTAATTTTGTTTAAAGGTGCCCTAAAACCAGTTTTTACAAAATGTAATATAAGTCTAAGGTGTCCCCTGAATGTGTCTGAAGTTTCAACTGAAAATACCCCATAGATTTTTTTTAAATTAATTTTTTTAACTGCCTATTTTGAAGCATCACTAACTATGCACCGATTCAGCGCACAGCCCCTTTAAATCGTGCACTCTCTGCCCCCTGAGCTCTCGACTATAATACAGTGCATTTACAAAGTTAAAACAGCTAATATAACCCTCAAATGGATCTTTACAAGATGTTCGTCATGCATGCGTTGGGTCATGCGAGTATAGTATTTATTTGGATATCTACATTTGAATCTGAATAAGTTTGAGGTTTTGCTCCGTGGCTAAAGCTAACATTACACACTGTTGGAGAGATTTATAAAGAATGAAGTTGTGCTCATGCATTATACAGACTGAAAGTGTTTAAAAACGAAAATAGCGACGGCTCTTGTCTCCGTGAATACAGTAAGAAACGATGGTAACTTTAACCACATTTAACAGTACATTAGCAACATGCTAACGAAACATTTAGAAAGACAATTTACAAATATCACTAAAAATATCATGATATCATGGATCTTGTCAGTTATTATTGCTTCATCTGCCATTTTTAGCTATTGTTCTTGCTTGCTTACCTAGTCTGATGATTCAGCTGTGCACAGATCCAGACGTTAATACTGGCTGTCCTTGTGTAATGCCTTGAACATGGGCTGGCATATGCAAATATTGGAGGCGTACATATTAATGATCCCAACTGTTACGTAACAGTCGGTGTTATGTTGAAATTCGCCTGTTTTTCGGAGGTCTTTTAAACAAATGAGATTTACATAAGGAGGAAACAATGGTGTTGGAGACTGTATGTCATTTCCATGTACTGAACTCTTGTTATTCAACTATGCCAAGGTAAATTCAATTTTTGATTCTAGGGCACCTTACATTTTGTGTGGATGATGCTGATAGCAGATTATAAAGTATTGCAACTTGGTTAATCTGCTTTTCAATTGCGTTATCAATTGTTGTTGATTGTGATGGTAACACTTTACTTAAAGCCTTTTATTTATTTTTTATTATAAATGTATTCATAGTGTAAGTTATAATGTATTTATCTTTTCATAAATACGTGTAAGCAAATTTAAAATGCATTATAATATTAGCAGATTCCTTGTTAAATCTAAAATGTGTTGATGTGTTTAATATGTGTTTTAATGTGTTATACTGTGTTCAATGAATAGATCAGTTTTACAACTGTGGTTACAATTATTCATGAGATCATACAATGCATTATAAGGTGCATTACAAGACATAAGTAATGCATACCTTCATAATGCATTATATATAAAGGCTTTAAGTAAAGTGTTACCATTGTGTTTTTGGTTTTAACTTTAATGATGTTAATGATAATGCTGAATGATTAATAGGAGGAGCACATTTTTGATGTTGGTGAAGGGGTATTTGAGCCTTAATAAAAAGGGTGTACATAAAAAAAAAAAAAAGTTGGGAAATCCCTTCAAAAACTATTAAAATTTAAAATAAAAAATGATTTAATGTGCTACATATAATCTCTGGATAGTGGCCTTATTGATTTGTTTCACATGAAATACACAGACACACCTCCTGCTGTACAGCAGATGGCTCCATACACACAGACATGTTCAGGTTGGAGGAAAGCAAACAAGGCCACACACTGCACACATCAACCATCCACATCAATGTGAAAATATTCAATCCTCAGTGTGGCGCCATACAGTCTGGCATCAGCATATTATTTGAGGTCCGTTAATACGACAAGACAGTTTAAACCAAGTTAAAGGTAGAAATGTAACAATATTAAAATTTTGACCAAGACAATAATTATTTTCATGTTATGGTATGTTAGACTAAATAATAGTAATAATAATAATAATAATAATAAAAAAAAAAACACTAAAAAACAAATCATTTTAAATGCTACAAGGGAATTTAGGCATCACAACAATGTGCAGTATGAAAAAAATATTTTGAGATTTGCTGAGGATTACATTTAACATATACAAATATACATTTTAAAGATTAATATTAATAATCTAAATGTAAAAATGGGATTTGAGCATGCACAAATACTGTTCAATACTGACTTATACAGACTACGGTACAGATACGATATTGTGTTTCCACTTTTCAGGGAAATTAACCTACAAATGACTTATGTAACTATAATAGATAATAGCACTTTAAAACTGAAACAAAATTCATAAATCAGCTTTAAATTACAGTTTAAAGGTTATTTACGCAACAACAACAACAAAAAAAATCCAAAATTAAAACATATCCTTTATAGAAATTCCTTAACAGAGATTCAAATGTACAACTGGAAACAGTGAGTGCATTGAAAAGGGTACAGAAGCACATGTCTAAATCAGAAGAGATCACAGAAATTGGATGCAAATACAGTGTAGAACATTGAAGCATTGATCTCTAACACACAACAAGCCTGAAGCACATCCTTGAGCTTGAAAACCCAGTTCAACACAAACAGTGTTCATGTTTAGCCAAAGGCTAACATCTTATATTATAAGCTTGCATTTCCCACTGAACAGACTAATCAATAAAGGCCGCTGTTCACAGGGATTGCCAGTGCGTTCTTTCACTGACACACGATCTTGATAGACATCACACTGCCCTGCTTCTGTCTTCTTTGAATCTAATGAACTCATTCACAAACTAGCAGGCACTGAATTCTCACTGAAAACCAAAAGAACAGGGAATTTGACTCCTTTTGCATGTTTCTGACCAAAAATAACATAGTAAACTGATACATTACATTTATTGAGTAGGCCTCCACTATATGACACTCAATAGAAGCCATTGAAATTTACATCTGAGATCAATCTTTTTATAATATGATGTAAAGCCACTACAGAGCTATAAATGCATCCCAACTTAAAGACACAATATTGTCTGCAGTTCAACTGAACATTATCTAAACCACAATTGAAAACTCTATTAATAATTCTAATAGCTTTTCTATTCAGCTACAGTGAAATGCTGTAAAGAGAACAACAACATGAAAAACCACAACACGCAATAAAGGTGGTGTGCGATTTTAACACAATGTTTCCTCTCACACTTTGTGGAGCTAAAAAAAAAACAACAACATTTCTCTTGATCAGCAACATATCTTGATCAGCCTGACAGAAAAACTGGGATGGGACTATCTGTTGAAATCTGTCACCATTTTTGCATTTCCTTATTCAAAGATGAAGTGTGTATATTGAAATTCTATCTTTCATTATACTGAAAGGCAGCATTAACTGTTAATATATTGTCTTCAAAAAGATCAAGATATTATTTTGAGCTTTCTAATCAATTCACAACAATATGACTCAAACTATGGCATGAGTTTATGGTGACTCAATCTGTCTGACCAATGGCAGCCAAGGGAGAGTTCTGGAAATCTACTGTTAAATAAAAAAAATAAAAAAAACATTGTGAGGAATTATATTCTTGAGCAAACAAGACTATAATAACAACAATAACAATAATAATTATAATAATTGTTATTAATGTTATTGTTGTTGTTTATAAATAAACTATTTAAAAACAAACAACAACAACAACAACTATTATTTATATTATTAATTATATTATTATTATTATTATTATTATTTATTATTATTGTGTTTGTTTATATATTACTTAAATATTATATATTGTTAACAATAATAATGTCCGTAACTACTAGGTACATACATCAAAAAATAAGTACAATGTACTTATTGTGTTCATGTTGTATTGCAAAACACTTTTGCTGCTATTGAGGTGGGATACGGGTAAGGTTAGGGACAGGTTTGGTGGTATGGGTAGGTTTAAGGGTGGGTTAAAAGGGAAGGAAAGGGTCAACATTGTAATTATAGATGTAATCACAGAAATTAATTAAGCTGTAAATCACATACAGGTATTTTTCAAAAATATAAACAATATAAAAACGTGTGTACAGAATAAGTGCTTTGTATGAAATGATTAATTTAAATGTTAGTAAATAGTAGGTAAAGACACCTAATATAAGTGGGATTGTATTTTACATCATGACAGCTTTACATAGCTTTGGGAAGCTACATTTTCAAAGCAGCTTCCCCAACACTTTACTCCATGATGTGAGTGGTGGTAGCCCTGCACTCAAGAGCCAGTAACCACAGTCACTATTATACACTTGTACAACACACTTAACACCAATCTGGTCAAGAGGTGCTGCCACTGCAAATGATCTTCAACACACTGTTTAGATTAAAACAGCAGCTTAATGGCAAATTATCAATTAACGAGCACTCAAATCACTTTGCCCTCTGCAAAACCACCTCTAATGCCTCCTCTCGTACAAACTGCAGCCAAAGGATGCGTCAAAACAGGATCTGTATCGTCTTAAAAGGAGAAGTGAAATGTTCATTCCTGTTGCCATGATTCACTGTGGAGAATGTCTCCTACACACACACAACCCACAGATCTCTCTCCTCCACCTCCCCCGGCCAGCACGCACAGGAACGCTGCATCTTTTCAGCCGGAGAAATACTCATCTCCCTGAAGAAGAAGAAATTTTAATCTACTACAACCTTGCTGAAGCCATAAATTACACCAGGAAGGAGGGTCCCTCTTTTGTCTCAGCTGAACTAATAGGGTTAATGGGCAGGGTCACAGAGGGTGATTGGGTGGCTATTACGATGGTGATTGATGAAGCGACGACCGAATCATCTGCTGTTTACACAAGAGCAAGAGTTGCACCTGCACATCGCCCATGATGAAAGAGACGATGTACTACAAACCTCTATGTTCAACAGATATGAAAAAATAAATAAACAAGTGCTGCCACATGATGAAATGTCCTTGCTTGACGATTGCTATGGCAACACCATGGCAACAGCTGAAGCTGCAGTGAGACCTGCGAGGCTATGCATGCTCTCTGGAAGACTGCAGCTCTACGGATCTTAAACTGGTTCTCTCATCTATCAACATCATTAAGTAATTTTGCAAACCATGCTGGGATTCTTTTTCTTATAATTTTGCATTTTGGTCCTTGTATTACATGTTTTTTATTCATGCCATTTCCTACAGTTCATTTCATGAGAATTCAGCTATGATTTTGTGATGCATCACAAAGCACAATCTTAAAATACAGGTTCCAAAAGGAGGTTTTCACAGCAATGCCCATAGAACCATTTCTGGTTCAACAAAGAACAGTGAACAGTTCTTAAAAGAACTATTTTTTTCTTAGTGCAAAGAACATTTCTCCATTATAAATAATTTTGTTTGTAACAGAAAAGGTTTGATGGATGTCAAAGGTTCTACATGAAAACAGATGCCAATAAAGAACCATATTTTTAAGGATGTAATAAAATCAAAACTCACTGTATGTATGGAAATGTATATTGCATGAGGTAGCTATTAATGTTACCATGTTTTTGATGTATCCTAATAGGTGTCTATTAGGGTGGAGACATAAAAAACATGGTAACGTTAATAGTTTCCAAAAGTGGTTACACAAATGCTAATAAAACTACATCAATTCATTTAGTTCCTAATTTGACTTGTGCCACACACACACACACACACATTAAGGTGCAGTGGCTTAGCTGTGCTTGAGATCTTGGTGGGTGGATGATTGAAGCCTGGCGTATCATTGCGATGCCTTTACCAGAAATAGATCAACAGAAGCAGGTAGAACATGGAAAACTTATACAGATGTGCCGCATAGATACATATATACTGTACATACGCATGTCACATAAATGAGTCCAAACTGTAAATATGTAATTTAAAATATCATTTAGAGCTAGAAATAAATAGGTTTTACACAAACTTGGAGGTCACGCAACATGAATGCTGCTAACATTAAAGTAAAAGGAGAAAACATTTTTATTTTTTTTTTAATTTTCATTATAATTATAATATACTGTATATCAGCATAACAAATAAAAAAGCATACAAAAAGTGCACATTTAATTAAATAAATTGGTTTAAAAAAAAAAGCAAAAGTGGACTCAGACTTTGTAACTGCATTGGACATATACACATACACAGCAAAAAGGTCAAAGAACCAGTGACATTACTATATAGCACTTTCTTTTTCATTGGTTGCTTCAAAACCTATTCTTATTTTAATGAAATCATAATTAGGCAGCCCATAAGTGGAAGCACTGCTACAAAACGCACTGCTCTAATGGAAATGGCATCATCTTTAGATGCCATGCTCTTTCAGTCTCTCTAGGCTTTTGTGGAAAAACTGATCAAATACTTTGCATTTTTCCAGTTAAATAATTTCTCTCCTTCAGTAGAAGATGAATTTCATGCTCATAAATTATGTTTGATTCAAAGCACAGATCTGCATGTTTTTCGTTTTCTCATTAGGCGGATCCATGACTTCAAATGGTCCATAAATCAAACAGCAAACGGCTTCACATTACCTTTGAGTCAAGGTGAAGCCAAAATTTTATATGGTATGTGTCATCTGATACATTCAGCTGTGACATTTAAATATAGTTAACAGTGATTGGAAATGCCATATCAAGCAAATAGCAAGTTTTTTGCACCAAGGTGGATTAATACTTTTAAGTTTCCAGATAAACATAACAATGCGGCACTTCTAACATGACCATCTTTGCAATACAATGTAAGGTAAAGCAAATAAAATCGATTACATTATGCTATCAGCACTGGATCACTGTAGACTTTTAGCTAAAAGTGTAAATAATACACACACAAAAAAAATTTTATTCTGCCATTATTTATTCTCCCTCCAAATCTGTGCAACTATTTTGTTCACAGAGCACAAATGTGGATTTCTGAACAATATCCTGGCAATTCTAAGTCAGATATAAGCACAAACCTGATTCCAAAAAAGTTGGGACACTGTACAAATTGTGAATAAAAACAGAATGCAATGATGTGGAATTTTCAAATTTCAATATTTTATTCAGAATACAACATAGAAGACATATCAAATGTTTAAACTGAGAAAATGTATAATTTTAAGGGAAAAATAAGTTTATTTTAAAACAGTCTGCAGATGTCTGGAGACTGAGGAGACAAGTTGCTCAAGTTTAGGAATAGGAATGTTGTCCCATTCTTGTCTAATACAGGCTTCTAGTTGCTTAACTGTCTTAGGTCTTCGTTGTAGCATCTTCCTCTTTATGATGCGCCAAATGTTTTCTATGGGTGAAAGATCTGGACTGCAGGCTGGCCATTTCAGTACCCGGATCCTCCTCCTACGCAGCCATGATGTTGTAATTGATGCAGTATGTGGTCTGGCATTGTCATGTTGGAAAATGCAAGGTCTTCCCTAAAAGAGACGACGTCTGGATGGGAGCATATGTTGTTCTAGAACTTGGATATACCTTTCAGCATTGATGGTGCCTTTCCAGATGTGTAAGCTTCCCATGCACCACGCACTCATGCAACCCCATACCATCAGAGATGCAGGCTTCTGAACTGAGCGCTGATAACAGCTTGGGTTGTCCTTGTCCTCTTTAGTCCGGATGACATGGCGTCCCAGTTTTCCAAAAAGAACTTCAAAGTTTGATTTGTCTGACCACAGAACAGTTTTCCACTTTGCCACAGTCCATTTTAAATGAGCCTTGGCCCAGAGAAAACGCCTGCGCTTCTGGATTATGTTTAGATATGGCTTCTTTTTTGACCTATAGTGTTTTAGCCAGCAACGGCGAATGGCACGGTGGATTGTGTTCACCGACAATGTTTTCTGGAAGTATTCCTGAGCCCATATTGTGATTTCCATTACAGTAGCATTCCTGTATGTGATGCAGTGCCGTCTAAGGGCCCGAAGATCACGGGCATCCAGAATGGTTTTCCGGCCTTGACCCTTACGCACAGAGATTGTTCCAGATTCTCTGAAACTTTGGATGATATTATGCACTGTAGATGATGATAACTTCAAGCTCTTTGCAATTTTTCTCTGAGAAACTCCTTTCTGATATTGCTCCACTAGTTTTCGTCACAGCATTGGGGGAATTGGTAATCCTCTGCCCATCTTGACTTCTGAGAGACACTGCCACTCTGAGAGGCTTTTTATACCCAATCATGTTGCCAATTGACCTAATAAGTTGCAAATTGGTCCTCCAGCTCGGGCTGGGGGATATATCGCATGTGATTGTCACGCGCATTTTGTCAGTAAAGCCGGTTCCCTGATTACCTCTAAATCGCCATCACCTGCTTTCAAATGGAGCGGCATTTAATAGACAGAGCTGTAGATCACTGACAAGCCACGCAATATCGCATTCATTATCGAAGGCGATTCATCTGCGATATGAACGCGATATTGCGTGGCTTGTCAGTGAACTACGGCTCTGATTGCGATTTAGAGGTAATCAGGGAATCGGCTTTACTGACAAAATGCGCGTGACAATCACATGCGATATAAGGAACAGCTGGAGGTAGGGCTGGGGATATATGTACATTTAACTTTTCCGGCCTCTTATTGCTACCTGTCCCAACTTTTTTGGAATGTGTAGCTCTCATGAAATCCAAAATGAGCCAATATTTGGCATGACATTTCAAAATGTCTCACTTTCAACATTTGATACGTTATCTAAATTCTATTGTGAATAAAATATAAGTTTATGAGATTCGTAAATTATTGCATTCTTTTTTATTCACAATTTGTACAGTGTCCCAACTTTTTTGGAATCGGGTTTGTAAATGAAAGTCAAAGAGGAGTGGGACAGTCAAGCTCAAAATTGCAGAATAAAGAAAAATACACTAAAAGTATCATAAAATTGGTCCTGTGACTCATGCACTCATTACAACTCAACTCATTGACTCAATGATCTGGTCAAAGCAGTTAAGAGCTCACTGGAGGGGAAGATCATCAATCAATAATGACTTTCATTTTGTTCTGTCTATCAGACAATGCCATCATACGGCTCCAGAAAACTTGAAAGTTGGAATTATGGCACAGTTTTTTGAAGTTCGAAAGATCCAGTCCCCATTCACTGGGCTACTGTAACATTACTCAAAATTACCTAATGTGATTAAACAACGAAGCTGCAGTAGCAAAAGGATCCTAAAAAGTTTTCAGTGTTCATAATGCCTGTCCAACTCAGCAATGGTCTAGTGAGTTGCATTGGGTTGCATCACAAATCCATGGTCTCCCCTATGCACTTTGCTCTTATATCACTTCATATTCAATGTTTGTAGTGTACAAGACTCAGTATGGCAATAATTATATGCACTTATATTCAAATAATAATATGCATAATATGACCCAAATCAACTCTCAACTGATCCACATCTACCTATAGGAATACGATGCCTATCACAGCATCCCTATATAAGGTCTATTCAGTATTATCAGCAGCTTTATTGCATTGCTCAGGAGCTAATTTACTCCATCCCCAGATCCTCCTCTCATCCACAGTCAGGACTTGGCCTTCTGGTATTCCTCTTTGAATCTTTTATCTTGATTTATATTGTTACATTAAATTAGTTTCATTAAGAACATTAATGATATCTGCAATACATTTATGTTGGTTCTGTTCCGTTTACCCTAAGGGGGTTATTCGCAGTGCTGACTGGATATTATTAGGCTGCATGGATGGGCAGGGAGTTCTTGTCCAGAGCAGAACCATACTGCCAATCCAAACTGTATGCTAATTGTCAAATCATCTGACAATAGTGGTCTTGACAGAATTAAAACTAGAGAACTACATTCATCAAGTATCCATTTGTAAGCTGTTCAGAAAGTGTGTACTGTTCATGGAAGGCTTCTAACTGTCACCCAACACACAAAATACAAATTATGACCTGAAAGTTTTAAGCATTCCCAGACTCTATTTTACAGAATATTTCCAGACTCTACTTCCACTGTATATCACAAAAAAATGAACAAACTGTGTAATGTTGATATCATTAGGAAGAATTGCTGGTTTGGCACTTTTGAAAACATTCATGAAAAAAAGATGCAGTTATCAACAGTCAATAGCAGGAATAAAAGAACTGACTGTAAAGCCCTTTGTTGCAGCTCCTAATTGTCTTGCTTTCATTCCAGGGCATGACCCCTTATGACACAATGAGTGACCGTGTTCCTGGGATCAGAACCTGCCTGCCAGACAGACAACCTTTTTTTTTGTCTGCTCCCTCAGGTCACTTATGGCCAGAAAGAAGGAGAAGAACTGCTTTGACTTAACCGCTTCACATGATTAGATTCAAGGGGACTATCATTCACCAAGTGAGTGCTTTCCTCTACCTATGGGAAGCAGATACTTCAACTGTCCAGTATGATTATGTATTGTAACTCTCAATTAAATGGGCTTTCACTTAATAGCTCAGCCAATTCATTGAATACATAAGTAGCTTTTTACCTGCACTTTCTCACAAGCAAAGTGAGTATCAGGGCAAGCCATTTCTGCTCATAACAATGTTAATAACGTGATGTTCTTACACTAAAGTTATTGTCATTGCAAACATGAAAGGACAAACTATGCAAATAAAAGGATTAAGACATATTGAAAGATGTAGATGTGTCATTCCAGACAAGAAAACTCCAACAAAACCAAATCATTTCTACCGAAAGGATAACATACTGGCATTGCTTATTACTAGCAAAAGTCATACCATAAGGTAGATGTACCAAAGCTATGTTTCCAATCAACATCCCATGCTACAATATGTTATTGCCTTTGCAAACAGTGAAAGGACAAACTAAGCAAATAAATGGCACATTTAATTCTGAAAGGATTAATTGGTGTTGAAAGACGTAGCTGTTTCACTCCAGTCAGAAACCCCAACAAAACCAAACCCGGAATGGCTAAAATATGCATTCTCAAGAGCTCAGCTAGTTTACAGTGATGTTTCCTCACACTTGGCTCAAATACACGTGCATCTCATGCAGCAGGTGTGCTGTGGTGAAGAGTTACCTGGCTCGCTCCTGCAGTGATGCAGTCGCTGAAGGCACCGCGTCGCGTGAAGAAGGCCAGCAGCTGCTGCCAGCGAGAGGAAGACGAAGGCAGTTCTTCACTGGAGCTCCGTTTGGCCCACTGCCTCTGTTTGGACCCTGGGGCAGCATGACCGGATGCGGTGTTGGCCCGACCGCCTCGCGGGTACAGCGTGTTGTTTCCGAAGATGTAGTTCATCACAGCCCTTGGGGCCAGGACAGATCCACTACAGCTGTCAAGCGCCGAGGCAGTTCGGAAAGTGGAAGCGTGGCAGAAGAGGGAGGGTGCACCTGGATAAGGTTACAGCATCCTCTCACGGATCTGACGACGGAACAATGCAAGTGTGAAGTCGGAGCCGACAGCCCAATATCCATCCGTAGTCCAACTCACAACCTTCGTGTCCTCACCAGCTGGGAGATCAAGTGTATAGCAGTCTCATGCTGGAAGGTGGAGTGGGCAGCAAGAAGGGAGGAGGTGATCGTGCTGCCCACGAGTGGTGCACGCTACTCTGGGCTGTGACTCCAGCTCCAGACGAGCTGAGACCTGAGAAAGGATCAATGAAGGACTGAGGAGCTCTCTGTGCATGGGGGAGAACCT
Organism: Chanodichthys erythropterus; assembly: GCF_024489055.1. Classification (NCBI taxonomy): domain Eukaryota; kingdom Metazoa; phylum Chordata; class Actinopteri; order Cypriniformes; family Xenocyprididae; genus Chanodichthys; species Chanodichthys erythropterus. The sequence continues at coordinate 19,883,630 of NC_090241.1, read as the reverse complement.
AAGAGCCTGAAGAAGCAGGAAATGGGTTCAATTAACTGGCAAGCGTTGCAGTCAAAAGCCCACAGTTCTCCAGGGATTCTTAATTTAAATGGACTGGGGCTACAAGATCGTCCACGAGCAGGTATCAATCACATCACTTTCTTAAAAGCAAAAGAAAGCCTTCCACTGCGCATTAAATATAGATGCTGGCATTCAGGGTGGTACCCTGATGAAAAAGAAACGATTGGTGTTGTTGTAGTCCTTTTTTTCTTAGGCATGGCCACACTCGGAAGACTCCAGTTCTTCGGCTGATCATTAGAGCCGGCCGAGCCACAAAAACTATTTCAGCAAAGCTATTGATTTTTCCCTCCTCCTTGCACTTTAGACTAAAAGCTTCATTGTCGGAAAAGATACGATTACCTAATGATTATAAAACTTTGTGCTAGCAGACATACTCACGGCTCCGACCGGGAGAGAAAGGCATAGATCCAGTGAGATCCAGAGGTAAAGGTAAATCCAGAAAGCGTGCGTGCAGTACGCGTTCAGAAGAAGATGACGATTCCATGCTGTCTGGATGCTCCTTCTGACACAGATCAGCTTTCACACGCTGCAGTCTCTTTCCACACACATGTGATTCAGTGAGGGGGAGACAAAAGGCTGTGCCTTCACAGGCAGAAAAAAGAGAAAGCGATTGCAAAAATAACCTCGTCTTTGTTAATAAGACCGGAATTCCTGCAGATATCCACCACGGCAACGCTCCGCAGTCAAACCTATTGACGGCAGCTCTGTGCCAGTAAAAACTATCCAAGGTGTGCCACAGGTGTCAAATGAGGTAACAGACATTGTCACAGCTTGTGCCTCTATTCCCCCAGGACCAAAACCATGGCAACAGCTTCCACATCAAATAAAGCAAACAACCCCAGAGAGCCTGAGCCCTGCCTTCTCCTTCACCTAAATAGCTTATATTCACAGGGCTTTAATAGAAATTAAAGAACCACATGTGATGGGCCTTTTACAGCACAGCATCTGATCGGAGATACTGGCAATCGTCTTCAGTGATACCAGCAATTTTCAAATTAACACAAGGGGAGGAAGGGGAAAAAAAACAAACAAACAAACAAAACTGTGACGTCCTTTTGTGCTTAAGGGAAATAATGGCCCTAAAGCCACTTTAAAAAATACTGCAGTTGCATACAGTATTTGCATTTACTAAATAAACAATAAAAGGGATGCAAATTAAATCAATTAAACAATGATTAAATGAGTTTCTTTAAAAAAAAATATATTTCATTATATATGCATATTTACATGCATATTTATATATACATATACACATTTCATTTTATAGTTTATTTGAAAGTCTACACAACCCAACAATGACGCTCACTGCCTTGAGACAATGCCCCAAGACATGCTTTCTTGCATTCTCATTTAAATTTGACCTTCTAAATGGTGGAGTGTATCAATAATTCATCAGCAATTAAATAAAAACACTGTGCATTTATTTTTCATGAGTGTTGCTATGGACCCCTCACCATGGCATACCGACTTCATGGACACCTGTAAAATCCAGACCCCCCCCAAGACCACGCCAGCTCAAGACTCTAAGGTTTAAACTCGTATAGTGTTAAATGACTTGACAAGACACTGAGATTCATTGTGCTGTATAAATGTAACAATGACTCTAGATCCAGATCTAGTTCTCTGATCCGATTTAGGTGTCCTATATCAACAGCTGGACTTGACAACTACATGATCGCTGGACTTGACAACTACATGATAGCATGAAAGTTTAAAAACTATCCAAACCTTACTGTAAGATTAAGACATGTACCTAATGCAAAAAATAAAATGCATATGTAATCGTAGCTATGAGGATAACAAAATAGATACGCTTAATGTTTGAGTGGGAGGGGGAAAAAAAACTTCCTTGTTGACATTAAAGGGTTAGTTCACCCAAAAATGAAATTTCTGTCATTAATTACTCACCCTCATGTCGTTCCATACCGTAAGACCTTCGTTCATCTTCAGAACACAAATTAAGATATTTTTTGATGAAATTAGAAAGGTATATGACTTGTCCATAGATCATAATATAACAACCACTTTCAATGTCCAGAAAGGTACTAAAGACATTGTTAAAAAAAAGTTCAACCTTAATTTTATGAAGCGACGAGAATACTTTGTGCTTCTCTGTCATTATCCTTACGCAGTTGCCGGAGAAAGCACAGTGAAGGCTTCCATGTTTACGGCCGAATGCTGGCTCAGTATTGGCCAAAGCTGCACACGTGAGCAGCACGACGCATGCGTGTGATGCTGACGCAGGAGCCGGCCAATGATGAGTCAGCGTTCTGACGTACAACCTTGAAGTGCTGGACATAAACAGCGTATGAGAATGACACAGAAGAGAAGATATTGTGGAATAAAATCATTATTCTTGTTTTGTTTTTGCGCACAAAAAGTATTCTCGTCGCTTCATAAGCACTCACGTCGACTGTTTTAACGATGTCTTTAGTATCTTTCTGGACCTTGAAAGTGTTGATTATATTGCCGTCTATGGACGAGTCATAGACCTTTCGGACTTCATCAAAAATATCTTAATTTGTGTTCCAAAGATGAACAAAGGTCTTAAGGGTGTGGAACAACATGAGGTTGAGTAATTTTTGGGTGGACTAACCCTTTAACGTGCACATCCAATCAAAGACTATTTTAGTATTTCAGAGAAAATTCATCCAATAAACTTTGTAGAAGTAGACAAATTCCAAGATTCCAACATGGATACTCTCTCATTCTTGAAAGTAAATAACAAAACTGCAACAACTAAAACCAAGACTACATTAAATTCAATTGAATAAAAACTGGAATTTGTGCTGACCGGAATTTTGTGTGTTGAATTATTGGCTTTCGGGAGCAGAAATTCGACAGATATTTCCATATTCGGAAATATCTATATGTCAAGTTTCTATGTTCACATATTGCTGGGATTATGCAGTTAATGGTGATATTAATAAAATTGCTAACATTCAAATTAAATGTAATAAGATTAAACACTGAAGATTTATTATTATCTAAGGACTTTTTCTCTTTTACTTTTTGTATGTTCAACTATTTTGCTACTGGATTGAGTCGCCACTTAATGTCTAATGTAAAATCTGTGTACTGAAGCAAAACTGCTCAAGGCTTTATTGCACTGCTGATGAAGCAAAGTGCTGTAGAATGGCAAATCATATTTTACAGATAAGACAAGCTCTTTATCACATTGATAGACACAAGATTGATACTGCACTTCTGTGACTGTCAGAGCAGAACGTCAATGTACCAGCAAACACAAAATGTGCAGTTCAGCCTATGACATGTAAGAGGCGTGATCATTTAATTACTGTACAGCTCATTTATTTCCCTATAGAGCAAAAGACTACAAAGCAAGCAGTAATATGGGTTCTGCAGACTGTATTATGCCACATAAGAAAACAGAAAAGCAGAGAAAGAATAGGGGGAAAAAGAAAACCATTGCAAATGCTGATGTCAATCACCATTTTGTTGCCATTTTCTTCTTCCTTTGTTCATGTGTAATTTAGATTACTACTGTTTTTATAATAGCAGTAAAATGTAGGTGGTGCTTGTCTATGCAAAACTCATTGAAATATTAGGGCGTTCTGGGATGTTGTCAGTTGCTAAGATGCTCATTGTTGCTAGGTTGCTTGAAGGTTTGAGTCAACAGATCTCACAGCCAAATCTATATCATAATCAGGTCCCTAGAAAATCTATTGTTTTTGTTTTGTTTTTATTCACCAGCCAAAATTAATTAAACTGCTTAGAATATTAATGAATACACATTAATATTAATTCGTTCTGTTGCCATTTTTCAAATGCAACTTTGTTATCAGCACAACTATGGTAAAAAGCTTTAAAAAAATAAATAAATAAATAAAAATCAGTATTTCTTAGTATTTGATATGCAAAACCTGATGATCACCTTTTTGTCATAACATTTCTTTGTACTAAATGTTTAAAAATACATCTTGATTGCAAGATTTTAAATGATGACTTTTGGACCCCATTGTCTAAATTTATAAATTAAATTTTAATATAAATTATATTAAATTAAATGTAATAAAAATTCCACTTCATATACAGAAACGTGTAGCTCTTTAATCTTAACAACACTGTGGTTTGATAAATAAAATTACCAATCTATTTTAAAACATTTTGGACAGGATTTCTTACACTGCTTTTGTTTTTTTAGTTGTTTTTTTGTTTTTTTCCACAAACTAGAACCCGTTTTCTACTACTATTATACACTAAAACTCAAAAGCGTGCTCTCACATACAGACATTCATTTGAAAGGTGTCTCTCCATTCTAATAAGCAGCCGTCTCTTTTGTTTACCACCTCACAGCCTCTGAGCTGTTCCTCCTTTTCCCCAACCACCAGTATTACGGGCAATCAATCGATAGCACAATACAAGGACAAAAGCCTTCAGAGCGTCCCTTGCCTCTTCCTCAAGCTCTCAGTCTCAAGGCCAAATTAATTTCAGCAGTAAACACGTAAAGAGATGAGCAGTTATTTAAGAGATGGCTTGTTGAGCACTTGGGGTGACAATAAAAATGGCTTGTGGTGCTACTCTACATGTGAATGTGCATATCTTCTGTCTGCAGACACCGCATTAAAGGTACATTAAAGGTATAAAAATGCAGAACCACCGAGAGACTTTTAAAATGCAGCACATCTAATGATAAGAAAAACACATGGGGATGAGCTCATGTAATGAGCTTTAGTTATTCATCTATTTATACTGTTTCTAACATACATATATATTATTATTATTTTTATTGAATAATTTATTCAAAAATGAAAATGCCCTCTTCATTTACTCAACTACATACATATTTTATTTCTTCTGTGAAAGATATCTTCCAAATAATACCAATAACTAAAAAAAAAAAAAAAAAACATTAAAAGTATCATAAAGGTGGTTAATGCAATCAAATAACTCTTCTGATATATTCCAAGTCTTCTGAAGCCATTCAATAGATTTATGTGAGGAAAGACAGGCACACAAGTCATATGGACTACTTTAAAGAATATTTTCATGGTGCTTTTTAGACACTTTGAAGCTTGACGTTATATATAATCATCTATTTTTGTTGTATGGATAACAGCTGCACTGTCACTCTGCCTATCATCTCCTTTTGCATTCCATGGAAACAAGAAAACAAATCAGGTTAAAAAAGCATAACTGTAAATTATGACAGAATATTCAGTTTGGGTAAACTGTCACTTTAAGGTTTTTAAAACAGTTTATAATGCTAAGAGTAAAAAATTAATCTATCACAGCATAAATAAATAAATAAATAAATAATATATATTTTGTTCGCGAGTTTCATGAGCGGGCACCTTTTTTTCAGGGAACGCAAAAGTTTTGTGAGAATACAAAAGGATTGAAATATAATTTTTCCTCAAGTCTAATTTTTTTTGTACCTTCACCGTGTCTCTTTTTGTCTTTTGTTTT
>NC_090241.1:19753140-19875640 GCF_024489055.1 Chanodichthys erythropterus | reverse complement strand
TCTTTAAAAAAATAAATAAAAATATAATAATAATAATAATAATAATAATAATAATAAATAATAATAATAATCTTACGAACCCCAAACTTTTCCTGCCTGTTACTTCATGACATATCATAACAGGTGTTTAGCTCTCTACTGAAAGCTTTTAACAAAACGTCAAAATGCTAATGTTTAGGTTCTGGTAGTGGATAATTTGGTCCACCAGGTTATATCACCTCTTTAGGCCCAAAATATCCACCAAAGTGTTGGCAACAATTTCACAGAAGAGCACATTTGAGTAATGACAGTTACTGTAGATGTTCCAAATATTCACTGCAGCTTCTATGAGGTCACATCCTTCAACTCTGAGGCAAAACGCCCAATCTCTGATAAGACAATGGCTAAAGAGGTTAGTCAGATGCCATTTCTGCAAAAGTAAACAAAAAGTACCTAGTAACGTTCATGGATCAAAGTGATTTAAAGGCGATTCGTTGTTTTAAAGTAATTCAATAATTAAGTATTAAAAGGATTAAGGGAATAGGTAAAATAAGTTCTACTGCAGTTGTAAAGTAGTTTAAACTATTTGCAAATAATATTGCGTTTTAAAATATACACACGTTCACTCTTACCAATATCTGACATGTCAAAAACGCAAAACGTTTGTCTCGTCGCATTCAGTTATGAGTTACGTAAATCAAATGTAAATTATACCCTGATTTACATTCAAAACAGTGAAAAAAATTTGTTTGCATCCTTGGATATTACTGTCAGTCGTTCAGCATTCCTCTCATAAAACAGTTAAATATTAATGTTTAGCTGCTACTTTCCCACGCACTCTTTCGCGTTGCACTGGAATTCATACTCATCTTCTGTAAACAGTAAGACCAGCCTTCTTTGATTTGATTGGTCGTCGCACTCATTTTGACATTGACGAGCGGCGTTAGACTGTTGAGACAGATCAACCTAAAAAATGTTAAACTTTTTGCCAACCAAATAACAAACAGAGCTGAACACAATGGAGTGCAGCAGAACGGCATCAAATATTGAAGGACAATTTGGCCATTTCTAATTTTTGGGGAGAACTGTCCCTCTAAATGTCTATGGTGGCTATATATCTAACATATACTCTACATTTTATACAGTTATATGTATCATATCTTCTACATTTAAAATTTATAATGAACGACTGCTATATAAAAGAGTCAAAAACACATCTTAGGCCTACCTAATGTAGAGGAAGCTGCCTCTTTCAGAGTTGTGTAGATGTTAATAGTGGTAGCATTTAAAAAAAAAAAAAATTAATAAGCATCCATTTAGTTTGGTTAGCTATTTAGCATTAGCCTAAACTACAGCGGGAAAGAGTCCTCTGATTCGCAAGTTGGAAGAGAATGGGTTTCTTGTTTTTTGGGGTTTTTTGGGGGGAGGGGGGGGGGTTAGTATAGTATTTAAAATGATTTAGTCCTAATTTACTCATTCTAATCACTAAAATGATAGGATAAAACAAATACAATGACAAAATGTGAATTATATTTATTTTTAGTCATAGCTCACACAAAATCATAAATGGCTCTGGTCTGGGAGGCAGTGTGATTTATGTATTTGTTTTTTAAATGGCATGATTCTTTTAAGGAACCCCAAGTGGAATCTGAGCTTACTAGCAGCAATGCAGCCATTTGGTGTCCATGTCATCAGTTGTTAACCGTCACTTTATTTGGTAACACATGGGATTTGAAGTCTTCACTTAGTACCCCACCACAGATCCACTTGTCCCCACAGAGGCTACAGGCTAAAACAAATTACTGATTGTACCTGAGTCAGAAAAGCACCTTATTAGAATTCAAGGCAGTGCGAGGCAGAAACGCCTCCACCTCCAGCTCCCATTACTTTATATGGCTGGACAAAACTAATGCACTTACTGCCCTGCAGCTCCAGCCATATTACTGCATAACTCTCCACTGCTGATGACAAGCAATAAAGACATTAACACAATACAAACATGGAAAAGCCCAAGACCAGAGAATATGAAAAGATTAGTTCATCCAAAAATAAAAACGCAGTCATCATCTCTTTAACCATGAGGTCTTGCCAAACATGTCTATGCTACAGTATTACTTTTTCAGTGGAACACAAAAGGGGAATTTTTGATTTATTTATTTTTAATTTTCATGCAGCTCTTTCCATACAATGACAGGGTTAATGAGTGCCACGGTACTGGTGTGTCAGTCAACACGGATGATGAGGTTACTAATTCAATAGTCTTTAACAAACAAAACAAATAGGGTGACCACCTGGTTGTTGCTCTGTTGCAGGACAGTAGATGTGATTTTGCGAGACACGTGTGAGAGATAAATTTACTACTATTATACTATAATAGTAATATAAATATATATAATATATTATATATATATATAAAATCATAAATGTATATTATACTCCTATTTGCCAGTGAAGAGATCTACACCGATTCCTTTGCTCTGTCCAACAGTTGTCATCAGCAGAAAAATCCCTCAATGGGTTGCTTGGTTGGTTATTTTCTTGCTCTAGAACAAGACAGCTGCACAAATGGATTTTTAAACAGCAATTGCATTTTTAGTGTTTTATTTCTTGTTGTGGTATTGTAATTTCAGGGAAGAAAAAAAATAATACATTCATAATTGAAATGCGGGACACTGCTGGTAGGACGTGGGACAGAGCTCCCAATTTTGGGACTGGTCACCCTAAAACTAAAACATGGGAGATCTCAAAAGAAAATTTACAGGAATACAAACTAGCATAAACACACTCAAGGTAAAGAGGATAACCGACAACTAGGACAATGAACAAAGGGCTATATACTGTACACAGGGAACAAACGATAAGGCTAAACGAGACACACGTGCAAATCACAGTTAACAAATAAAACAAACGCGGACATAAACAGAAACAGAACAGGAAATTTAAACTAAACAAAGCAGGGAAACAGAAACTAAAGGAAACTGAACAGAATATCATATAAGAGTCAATAGAACCAAACAGAACAGTTGCACTGGGGTGAGTGAAAAATATTCCTTTTTGGGTGAACTAGTCCTAAATCAATCAATAGAAAAATCACCTAATTTTGGAAATAACCTGTTTATTGTCTATATAATATACAGTGGAATACAAAAGTCAATACCACTACTGAAAATGCTTATAGTGTATATTTTATTTATTTAAATGTATTATAATTCCCATTACAAATTATATTTTGAATATATTGTTGTCTCAGATATTGGCACCCCACTGAACTGTACTGTATATTTTCTTAATAAAGAGACAACAACTGGCCAGTACAATCCTGGAAAATCAGCATTTTTAATAGAATTTCTGAAGGATCGTGGCAAAGACCGGAGTAGTGTTTGCTGAATTGTCAGGTAAATGTGTATGAAAAATACACAATTCAGTTATGTTCTGGCTACATGTGACAAATGTCATTTCATTTTAGAAAACCCACATTTCAAAAAGACATAACTTCAATATTAAAGTAGTTGAGATATACACAGGCCCTCTGTACCATCTGTTTGCATAGAAACAGGCTTGTGAATATAAGGACGATATGTGTCCTGTTTCACAACCTCCCCCAGAAAAACGTTTGTTGCCACAAACCTTATAAATACCAAATGCCCACTTTAAAAAGGCGGTTTGACATTCTGTTCAGTGAACACAAAACAACTCTCTGAATGCTCAACAGGAGAGAGGCAAGAGTTACACATCACTTCTGGAAAATACAAAAGCATATACACAGAAAAAAAAAATAAAATCTATCAAAGCTTTCTACAAAATACCCGACAGTGCACTTAAACAGCTTAATGGTAGCTTCTGTAAGAAAAACAAAGATTTAAGATCTAACTTGAACATGCGTTCACACAGTCCGTAAGTGATTCCATTAATCGAATGATAACCGCATCTCTTAAACTTTATGTCATCATTGAACACCACAAAGAGACCAAATGCTTTGACCTACTGATGAACATGGTTTGTTAGAGTAGCTGTGCAACAAGTCAGACAAATTAAACAAATTATTTAATCCTCTTTGACCCAGACACTGGCAAAAGCCCAGTTTAATCAAAGAACATTACATTATCAAGAGCGCCACCAACAAACAGATATGGTAATTTTTTTCCGAATAACAAAGGGTTACCCTGGCAACAAACATTTCACTGACATAAAACCGAAACAGTGTTCAGCTTCAAAACCGTTTTAGTTGTAGTTGTTTTTGCCCCAAATGTGTCAAAATTGTTACCAATAATAGTTACTAATGATTAAAATCACTCTTAAAATCTGAAAACAAGAAACTCAGAGTAATAAGAATTGAATCTATGGTATATATAGCAGAGTACATCTAAAACTGGACACCAAATAATATTAAGGTCAATGTGAATTGGTGTTCACAATACCTTTTACTTTGGTAATGTGATGCATTTTTAATAAGTAAAAATGTAATAGATGCTGGGTGTTACATAACAGAATGAAGTCAGACCTAAAACAAAGCCAAAAACTATTTGACTATTGGTTAAAACAATCCAATAGGTTGAGTAGCCTAACTGACGTCAGAGGAAAATTTATAATATTTGATTAAAACTTACAAAGGCATTTTTTTTTATTTTAAATAATAATACACCATAATAATAAAGGAAATTAAGGAAGTAAATAGAGACATGACTGCACTTTAACTGCATTTAACTGTATGTTTACTGTATAAAATACTATAAATAATAATCCAAACTACAACATATCCAACAAAAATCTACATACATGACACCTTACACTGAGACATCTCTGCCACCTAGTGCTCACAAAGCAAAAAGCTTTCTCTAGAATTATAAGCTTGTGCCATCCGTTTTATCATTTTTCATGGAGAGTAATGGCTTGAACAATATGAATAATAATGAAAAACGTGTGAATGAAGACCATAGAATCGCACTGGGTTACCTGTATCAGTGTGTCACTTTGCGAGTATAGTGTGGCAAAGGCGGGGGCTGGAACCTCCTCACCTCCTAATGTCGACGGCCCATCAAAAACGCACTCCAGAGACTCTACCTGAAGAGGGGCACGCAGTTTCTCAGGTGATAAATATGAGTACCAAACACACGCTGAACACACACACACACATTTTTATCAAACAATGTGTCCACGAGCAGCTTTAGAATGACAGTGAAGTGTGTAAAAGCATTGTGCCCTTCATTGAAACCCATGCAGTTACTGACAAAATAAAACTTCACTAAGCAACAAACAGCTGGCAAACGCAAAAACAAGTGAGAAATAAAATGGGCGGTATGAGGCGAGTTCAGTCTAATGACTGAACCCTAATCACCCATAATGTCATGATGATGATCGTTCATAATGCAGCACACATACAAAGCACTCTTCTTAAAACAATGATCATCATGATGAACCGCAGACATTTAAAACGCACACACTTGAAGTTGTGTGGCAGAAGACAGCAAGAAAATTATGTAATTTCCATTGCATGAAGCCATTGTGAGAATGCTTGGACAGATGAGTCACAATGTAATCACATGTGTCAGCTGTGTATCATTCTAGATGATAAGTCATGAAATAAGTGTTCCCTACAGTAAATGCTTCAGACAGACACTTTTTGGCTATTAAAATTATGTAAATCCTTTAGGTAATTTGGTATTGATATGTAAACAGCATTTAAAGTAACATTTTTTATTTAACTTTACTCATATGTGCATCAACATGAAATTACACCCACTCAAGTCAACAGGAAATTCCATAAAGTTTCAGCAGATTCCAAAGTTTTATACATAACCTGTCCCTTGTTTATTAAAATTGGCTAATTTGATCATGTATTTAGCAAACTATAAGAGTATCACTTTTTACGTGTATGCGAGGGTCAGTGTACAGTGTTAGTGACGCAAATTTCCTCTTCAGAATAGTACACATGCACTGTACGCGCACTGCCGGATTTTTGTAACCGCAGGTCGCACATGTGTATTTAATTTTTGTTTTGCAGCAATTAGTTTATTCACAAAGTGGCAACTGCATCCTGGGGCCGCCGATTCACAAGGTAGTTGAAGAAAAACTGCATAAACAGAAGAACAGACCAGAACGCATGCAAACTACAGCGACAATGGAGGCCTACATAGAAGAGAAATTGTGCAAAGAGGTTAGAAAGTAACCTCAGTTGTGCAACTATAGCATGAAAGAATATAAAGATGTTTACATGGGTTGTAACTCGTGGTGAGAGATTTCGCAAAACTGTGCATGCGTCAAACCCCTGTGTATGCATACAAGTCAAATGAAGTGTACTTTGCAAGCCTGTGCATTCGACTGTGCACGTACAATGAAGTATACATAGGGCTTCAGTGAGCATAAGAGACTTCTTTCAAAAACACTACAAAATCTTACCAACTCCAAAAATGTAATGGTAGTGTACATCAGGCATAACATTATGACCACATTCCTAATATTGTGTTGGTCCCCCTTTTGCTTCCAAAATAGCCCTGACCCCTCGAGGCATGGACTCCACTAGACCCCTGAAGGTGTGCTGTGGTATCTGACACCAAGATATTAGCAGCAGATCCTTCAAGTCCCGTAAGTTGCGAGGTGAGGCATCCATGGATCGGACTAGTTTGTTCAGCACATCCCACAGATGCTCGACTGGATTGAGATCTGGGGAATTTAGAGGCCAAGTCGACACCACAAACTTGTTGCTGTGCTCTTAAAACCATTCCCGAACCATTTTTGCTTTGTGGCAGGGCACATTATCCTGTTGAAAGAGGCCACAGCCACCAGAGAATACTGTTTCCATGAAAGGGTGTACATGGTCTGCAACAATGCTTAGGTAGGTGGTACGTGTCAAAGTAACATCCACATGGATGGCAGGACCCAAGGTTTCCCAAGCAGAACATTGCCTAAAGCATCACACTACCTCAGTCGGCTTGCCTTCCTCCCACTGTACATCCTGGTGCCATGTGTTCCCCAGGTAAGCGACGCACGGACATCCACGTGATGTAAAAGAAAACGTGATTCATCAGACCAGGCCACCTTCTTCCATTGTTCCGTGGTCCAGTTCTGATGCTCACGTGTCCACTGCTTGCACTTTCTGCGATGGACAGGGGTCAGCATGGGCACCCTGACTGGTCTGCGGCTATGCAGCCCCATACGCAACAAACTGCGATGCACTGTGTATTCTGATACCTTTCTATCAGAACCAGCTTTAACTTCTTGAGCAATTTGAGCTACAGTAGCTTTTCTGTTGGAACCTGACCACATGGGCCAGCCTTCGCTCCCCAAGTGCATGAATGTGCCTTAGCCACCAATGACCCTGTCAACGGTTCAACACTTTTCCTTCCTTGGACCACTTTTGATAGATACTGAACACTGCAGACCGGAAACACCCCACAAGAGCTGGAGTTTTGGAGATGCTCTGACCCAGTTGTCTAGACATAACAATTTGGCTCTTGTCAAACTCGTTCAAATCCTTACACTTGCCCATTTTTTCTGCTTCTAACACATCAACTTTGAGGACAAAATATTAACTTTTTGCCTAATATATCCCATCCAATGACAGGTGCTGTGATGAAGAGATAATCAGTGTTATTCACTTCACCTGTTAGTCACCTGGTCATAATGTTATGCCTGATCAGTGTATATTAAGAGGCAAATGTCAGCTAATTCAAATAGTTAATTGGTTAATAATTGGACAATAATACTAGAGGTCACAATAATCAATTTATTACTCAGTATTTCCAAAATATGTTATATACTGTGACCCACTTCTCTCAGTGCAGGACTTATGGTGACAAACACACTATTTATTCATCCGGATAAAAATATCACAGAAGAGCTTTGCAGTGCTTCAGCACAGATATCATTGTAGGCCTTTACAAGTACCCAGGCCAGTCACAGGACGCTACAACTGTGGTACATGGGGAGCCACAAGATGTCATCTCCATCTGTGCCGACAGTTCCAGCCAAGCATGCAGGGAATCATAACACAATACCATAATCAGTCAAAAAGCAAAAAAAAAATATATATATATATATATATATATATATATATATATCTCAAACATCTATGACTATAAGTCAATATGACATTAAAGTGCATCTGCTTTAGGAGGCAAACTCAGGCTGTGTGCCACTGAAGCAGAAGGTTAAACAATCCAATACTCTGGATGGGAGCATCCGTGTGTCTTGACTGCCAGTAGAGCGGTCTGTAAATAGAAACCTGACCAGGGGCATGTGGTTCATGTGTCGTGTGCTGCAGAAAGCATGCAGTCACGTCATCATCAGGGCTGAGAGTGCGTGAAGCAAGATCTGATTCATGGGAAATATGACCAACACTGACAAAATTATTTAATATTCTGAATTAAAGCTGACAAAAAAAAAAAAATTAAGAGACACTACCACAGCTAAAAACGTGACAGTTGTTTTTAAAGGGATCAAAAAAAAAAAAAAAAAAAAATCTTGATTCATATGCAAATAAATGTAAAAATAATTTTACTACCACCAGCATCACCAAATCTGGATTATAAAAATTATTTATTATTTTTTTATAAAATGATTGTAAGCAGTTTCTTTAATGTTCCTTATATCTCCCTATATCTGGCTGTGCATATTAAGATGAGATAGAATAAAGTGTTTCAACTGGGAAAATAAATAAAAAATAAAATAACACTGCAAACTACAAATGATTCTTACATTTCAAATAACAGCCACAAGGTGGCGTAAGACTACTGCAGTCACTAATAGGAATATAAACTGAAAGATAATCACACTAAATTGAAGGAAATTGTCTTGAATCATCATCTTAATCGTCATTGCACTATCAAAGGCTGTCAGCGAGGTGCCAACATGATTCATTTGAAAAAGGAAAACAAGCTAATTGCATAGGTGCATATTTGTAGCACGACGCACGCGTTCCCAGATCTCATATTGTTGAGAGGGAGAGTTAAGAGCGCGCGCATCAGCTGGGCCAGCAGCCAGAAAGCACCATCAGCCTAGAGCACATGGACTGATTTAGGAGGAATGCAGGCTCATAGTGATGACAGAGCGAGTGTGTTTTTGTGTGTGTGCGGGGACAGAGAGCACTAGCTCGTGCTCTGCGCAGTTGAGGCTGATAGGAGGTGACAGGCAGGGCTTGTCAGGCGCTGCTCTGTCGGCATGCAGGGAGCTCCACTGGTCTGAGCCCAGCACAGCTCCTCCTCAAACATCAGCACTGCTCACAGTGTGTTGGGAATTATGAGTTTTTAAAATGCCACATTCATTTTGAACATCTGCACCACATTGTTTTTATAAACAATGAAGAATAATAATAGTTTATTTGGAAAGCAGGTCAAGACGTCAGTGAGTGAGAACTCTAGGTCATTAATAGGCCTAAAGAAATGCACAGAAAGCTCCATTAAAACAAAATTTCAATGTCATTCATAACACAGTGTCCTAAGCCCATGTGAAGAGAAAAGTGACAAGCAATTTGTCTGTCCATACTGATGATACAATGCAGCCAATGCAAAGATATTTGATCTTTAACATTGGTAGGTCACAGGTAACATACATTTTAATCTAAAATGTACATATCAGGTTATATATTTAATTTTAATTAGTCTATCTACCCATTTCTGGGTTTTTTTTTTCCACAATTTATATAAAACCGTAAATGTATTAAATCATACATATTATTAATGATAAATATATTAATATAAACCTTCATTATTATATTATAAAATGATCCTGCAATGTGGCAAATGGATTTCTAAAATCACAAATCTTACATATATTCTCTGAACTATTATGGTCATAAAAGCTGTGAAAAAAATTAGCAGAATGTTGTAAATAGTTTTTGATGGAAAATAAAACATCTCACACTGTAGGGCATCAACATCCTAAAAGCATAGCTTCCTATTTATATTTAGGCCACTGAAATTTCCCAGCTTTTTTAAAAAAGTTTTTAAATTTCAGCCAGTGCAACACCACAGAAATGGAAACAAAGTTATCAACTTTATTTGTTGCCAATTGATTTATTTTATCACATCTGGTTAGGACACTGTAACATTAACCTATGTGATTTTATTGGATTTTCTGGCACATTTAAAATCCATTCTGCAGACTGTATTCCACAATCAAAGAAAAAGTGAAGACGCTGTGTGGGCCAAATCATGATGAATTTCTTTTCAAAAATTACCCTGAAATGTTTTTTTTTTATTTGGCTAGTAAACAAAATTGTTCACAGCTAAACCATTAGCATTAACACTAACGTAAGGAACTGAATACATAATCTTTTTCTGAGATTTCTGCTTTTTCTGCGTCCATATTTTAATTGTTCCATCTGATTACTGCAGAAAACTGAGTCACTGTACAGCAGAATGTCTCTTTGGACTGGAAATGTATTAATGATGACCAGATAAACAAAGCTAACTGTATAGAAGTCCAGTTTTTAAAAAGTAACGTTTCTAGTTCTTGCTTGCGTGTGTGCTTGGTATATCCTAATTTGGCACTCAATTTTTATATACAAAACAAAAAAAGTTTATTTGTGTGTGCTTTGTACTTAGAGTATTGTCGTTAGCTTAGCAACATGTGCTAACACAGCTTGAATCAGCTGGAAGTCTAATCTCAAATCCACATTACTCCATGTAGAAAGTTTCAAACTCAAACTCATTTATGAGGTTCCTTTTGGTTAGGAACAGTTTCTTATGTAGGCAGTATAGATAGCAAAGCAACTGACTAGCATTTGGAACAGTTTTCAAGGGCTGCTACTGACCCGTTTTCACAGCAGTGGACATGATATATTACACACTATGTTGAACTTTATACAACAAAGCAGGTAGGTAAAATTATTTTGTTATAAGCACAAAAGTATAGCCTTCCGAACAGCACTACAAGTAAAGTTTACTCCATCTACCTGTCCGAAAAAAGCAGCTTAGCTGGTTTTTTTTCCATCAGCTGAGACCAGCAAGCCAGCTTAGGCTAATAAAATAGTTAAAAAGAAAAATAAATGTCCGCACACTGAAATTATAGCTCCAATAATGTATTCATCATTTACAATTTTACTCACATTGTGTCTGATGAAGACCTGACTGGTCGAAACGTTGTGCCATTTATAAATACATTTTTGGAGCTGTAATTTCAGTGTATAGACATTATTTTTCTTTATTTATTTATTGTTATATTTTTGCTCTGCACCTGAGCCCAATTTGGGTTTTTGGATGTGCACACCTTTCTTTATTATTATTTTTTTTTTTATAAATTTTGTTCTCATATTCCAGTAGCAGAAACTTCTTCAACTACAAAACTGAAATATTCATCATCCTCCATTTGATGTTCTACATTTTGACAGATGAATTCCCTCAAGTGTCCCTAATAGAGAAGCAACAACTAATTGATAATTAATAATGAAGATAATGGTCAAAGAATTTGATTTGATTAATCATGTCTACGAACATACGTCAGTCACATCACTTTTCAGTAGTAAAAAAAAAAAAAAAAAAAAAAAAATATCGAAGAAATCTTTATATTATGCATTTCAAAGTAAAGCATATAGCTTGCCCTATCAGGTGCTTTGAAAGTGTGGTTTAACTTTCTGTTAAAGCTGCGATTATATCCATTTTGCATAAATGCTTATCCTTACTTGTTTTCATAGCATTCAAATTGTACACTGTTTGGAGGAAAACACTGAGCAGGATATGGAATAATTTTATTTTTGAACAATTATTTGTATTTTTTTAAATTATTTTTTTTAATTAATTAATCAATAATGTATTAATAATTAGTAATTATTGGAGTCATTTAATTTGATAAATCAGTCTGAAAAATAATCAACAGATTATCAAAGTAATCCTTGCTTGCAGTTCCCTGTCTCTAATTTAGTGTGTGTAAATGTAATTTAGTTGGTGTGTGTTTGTGCGCATGTGTAAACATGACAGTGATGGGGATTCTATCACACACAACATTGAAGCATGTTTACAGAGTGCACTGAGACATAGAATAGATGCCATGCAGCACAGCAATGTGTCGTGGAGCCAGTGGAATTCTGAGAGATTTTACCTTCATAGGAGAGATGTGTGAATGGGAAACATAGCCGTGTACATTCTCAATCTGGGAGATGTTCTTCTCCGATACCTGCACCAGCTCAGGAGGACGCACATCCCCTGGTAGGTGTGGAGAACTGTGTTCTGGAGGAGATGTGGTATCCTCATCCTGATATCTATATTTCTGAGAAAGAGAAAAAGAGAGAGAGAGAATGTGTACAGTTAAATGAATTGCTTGCAGCTTCATTGTCCCAAACATGAATTTTTCATACGCAATTTGATGTTCACCCAGTGAGAGGTCGAGATTAATGTTCAAACCACAGGTAGATGAGAAAAGGTTGAATAAAGGATCACATATTAATGACTACATTGCCAAAAAAAAAATTAAAAAAATTGCTCAATCATCCTTCCCAAACTGAATTTACTGTAGCAAAACTATGTAAGATAGTGCATGAAGTTCTAGTTGTTCACAAAGACATTCCTCTTTAAATGCAATAAGTGTCAGCTGTGTGCAAAGTAAACCACATGTTTTTTCGATCTCTGAAAATGGGTAAAATTCAACAATTTTGAACATGGAGCTGTTTTGAGATCCCCATATCTATGGGACTGAACTATATAGGGCTTTGAAAATGAAGATTTCAAAAGGAAATTTTATTGAGAATAAGAATCTAGAAGGATATTAAGATATTTTGAATAGTTTTAGAGTTACAGGCATGCAGACTTATTTATGGCACTCGGACAGTTATGTTCTATGCAACTGACTTGATAGAAAAACATGAGTTTCAACAAAATTTGTTCTTCAGATATTCCTCTTTAAAAGAAAAAAAGTATCAGCATGCAAACTGACCCACATTTGGTTTTGACCACTGAAAATGTGTGCAATTTACTCATGGAGCCACTTTAAGATTTCCATATCTCTGGGATTGAACCATCGAGGGCTTTTAAAATTGAAGATACCAAAGGGAAAGTTTGTTAAGAACCAGAATATAAAAGGATATTAGGATATCGTAAATACTTACAGGCATGCAAACTTGAGGCAAAAACACAGGAAGTGCTTTTTGCCATTTTTGAACTGTCACCGTGGGCATATAATGAAAATATGTAGAATTTATTTATTTTGTAGCAATAATTTCGTTTCAAATATGAGTTTGTCATAATAAATTAGAGAAAAAAATACTCCCCCCTCCATTGAACCGATTGGTAACGTCCAACCAATGCGCGTCGCACTTTCACCAAAACAACGCGAGTGGCGCTCTATTGTTTGAATGAGAGAGTACGGGTAGCTCAAAAAATGAAGAGAACCGCTGCCGAGCCGACTATATTAAACTGCTGGTCAAAGAGGGACGTTAAAAAGAATAAAGCATGTACTGAGAAGGAGGTATGAAAACATTGTAATAGCCAAGTACACTCCACATATATTTTAGCTAGCTAATCCATTGCAATTCAGCCATAACTAACAGTGTAACTGCAACCAGTTACCAAAACAGCAGTCTGTTTTGTTAGTTCATTTTTTAATAGTGTCTGTATTTATCAATGACAAAAGTATTCACATCAGTGTTGGTTTTCTTCCTAAATTAATCTGACTTTTGAACGAATTGGCTGAATGAACGATTTAAGTGACTGACAAAAAAAAATAAAAAAATAAAATGCGAATCGCTGCCGCCTACTGGTGGTTTCAATATTTAACATAATTTCTTTCTTTAGAATCACAGTTATGTTAGAATTTGATGAATGATTATACATAAATTTCATAAAGTTATGATTTAGATAGATAGATAGAGAGATAGATAGAGAGATAGAGAGATAGAGAGATAGAGAGATAGAGAGATAGAGAGATAGAGAGATAGAGAGATAGATAGATAGATAGATAGATAGATAGATAGATAGATAGATAGATAGATAGATAGATAGATAGATAGATAGATAGATAAGACAGATAGATAAGAAATAAATAATCCAATAAACATTACACACAAAACATTATTATTTTTTAATAAAAAAAGAAAATAACAGACAGCATACCAATGTTCAACCCCCCCAATGTTGAAACCAAATCTACACCCTTGTCTGTGACATTTAATATTTTGGCTTTCATCACTATTTATGTTCGTCTTTTTACAGAAAAAAATATTAATAAAATCCAAATTTGAGCCTTGGGCATTCCAATTCAAACTGCAAAAAAAACAGACCTCGAATCCAGCACTGGTACAGAGCGGTGAAACTATTTCAACTCCATTTCTCTCTAGACCTCACTTCTGAGATGGGAAACACTTTTTAAATGAGCCAGGCACCCCCAGATCCTACCCGCCACAGTCATCACAGTCGACCCCAATCTGCCATGACTGTATGTGAAACACTGTTTTGTGACTTTCTTAACGGGAATCGCAAATTATTCAGCAGTGCCTTTTATCCATAGACATCCATCTTGTCCTGATACATATGCCTGCCTCTATGCCATTAACCGGGATATGGGTTAGGAAATGCAAACACAAGTCTAGAGGGAGGAAAAAGAGGGCAGGTTTCTTAGGAACGGTAGATGCCCAAAAAGTGGGACAAGCTCCAAGTTGGGGTCTTATGCTGGTTGTTTACAGTAACATCAATGCCTCCCAGTAGCATGGGGGAAGACTGAGTGGCTTTGCCAATATGGAGAGATTCAAGGTAGAATCCCATGCCCTATTTTAGCACTAAAAATTGGTCTATATAACTTAAAGGGGTCATGACATGAGAAATCAAATTTTCCTTGATCTTTGCCACATAGACATTGTGCTGTTCCTGGCTGTGGAAAAACATCATCTTTGCATAAGTAAAGTATCCTGATGTCAGAGAAAAATGGATTCAGTTTATTTTTAACAAATGTCCTAGTCATGTCCGTGCTGACTTGCGTTTTTGTACTGTATATTTTAGCAGTGACTGTTTTGAGAACAAGTCACAATACTTTACTGGCTTTGCCCAAAAACTTTTGCTCAAAGATCAGGCTGTGCCAACTGCTCTGGAACCAGCAAGGACCCTGCAAACTAAGTAAGGCATTTCTTTTTTAAACCGGTAATGACAGTTGAATTCATAATGAATAATCCTAGCATTTTTACTTCAAAGGACGCTCTCTTTATAATGGCTGAAGATGTCAATCACACAGCGCAAGTTTATCTAGACACTTGCCAAAACTCCAGTTATAATCAGCGACGCTCTTACACTACACAATGAATCTCTTGATGTATTTACATCGTGTTTGCCTTGTTAGTTATGGTGAAAGCATTTTGTGAAAGTGCAGAAGTTGCACTGCAATGACTAGATCACTGCATTCACGCAAATCAACAGTCTGCTCAATGCTCATCACTGCAACCTTTCATGTGATGTGAATAGATCTAAATATAATGCAATAAACTTTTCACGATTCATTAATTTCGACAGCTGTAATAGTTAAAATGTAGTAAAAGTATTGAGATAATACTTATTTAATGTGCAAAGATGTCAGCCAATCAAAGCAGTGGGTGTTTACACTGAAGTCTTACAGCAGACACACCCCTTCAAACAGAGCGTTCAAATCAGAAGACTAACATCAGGGTAGAAAATAGCCATTTATTTCTAAATGATGATCATTTGTTATGTAAAACCATATTAACATAATAAATGCACCTCAGGAAACATAAAGTAATTTAAAGTTTCTAAAGTCTAGACTGCTGCATAAAGAACATTTAAAGCTTCTTTTGATGCAAAGCTCTGAATTTATCAAAGTATCAAATTACATTAAAATCTGTTCTCAAAAAAAAAAAAACTCCTAAGACTTACACATTTCCTGTTCCACTTTATATTTAAAATACATATTTTAAAAAATTACAAATATTATATGTGGCAGTTGACTGCCTAACCACTTGCACAAGACTACATTGCAGTTTGGTAAGGTCTTGAAGGGGACTAAGCTCAAAGCTGGATATCTTCTGGCAAACTTTACAACTGTAGTGTGGTACTAACAGTGTCGCTGTTGAATCACTTATGTAGTATGCTAAATTAATAAAGGTAGTGGAAATGTAAGTGTGAAATGTGCCACACACAAAGGAAGTCTGGTTCACAGCAATGCTGAACTGTAATACAGTATGTTATATAAATAGATAATGCTATCAAGCTGGTTAAAACAGATGAGCTGTATAAATTCCAAAAAGCAAAAGGAAAAGAAACACAAAACAAAACAAAACACAAAACATTTTCCTTATTTTGTGATGGGACCAATGAAAATAAATTTTCACTGGCTCAACCAGCCCAGCAGAAAAATCCTTGTTGTTGAGCCCTGGTGTATATTAAACAGACAGAAGAGAAGTATGCTACTACAACTACTACTACTACTGACACTTTGCTAAAGGAGACCACTAAATCCAAAGAACTCCACTGAGTTTTAAGCAGAAACGCTGCACACAGAATCCTTTGCCTTGTTCCAAACAACTCAAAGTTCAAACTCAACTCTCAGCGGGCCACCAAGCCAGTGAAATTGAACGGTGAGTTTGAACTCCGAGCCACTGCTGGGAGAGAAAGGGACAGACGGGGAGCAGTTCTGGAGATGTTATTACACCGCTGAGTGCTTCAGTGACTCGGCTTCAGGCACGCAGCCGCTGCCACTGTGGGGCCAGCTTGCCTGGATAATGAGCTGCTCGACTGGCTCAATGCTCTCTCACTCTGTGCTGGTCCGTCCAAGCCGAGCTAACGTCAGTAAAACCGAATAAATGCAGTGAGATCACTCACAAAGCTATTCAACCAAGGAGGACAGGTCTCGGAAAACTTGACAGCAGTGAAAAACGAATGCTAGACAGGATTTACACAGGCGATGTCCTCTGCAATACAATGTCACTGCTCTAAAGCAGGGTGAACCTTGAGAGGTGCACAGCTCTTAGAAATGTAGTTTGATGGATGCTGTATAGGATCTCAAGGAGTGGAAGAGCCCCGCGCCTGCTCCTCGTGCCCCTTCTGTCTCAGGTCTAGCCGTGCTGCTGTAAAGCTGTCAGCTCTTGTCTGTTTATCGGGCAGAAAACATACAGAGGCCCAGAGCTCAGCAAACACAGCACTTTATTATAGACACTTCACCTTGAATACCTTCGGGAGAGCTCTGTAACACGGCTGCACATCCCAGAGCTGCCAAAACAACTGAATTCACTCCACAAAACTAAGCATTATTTGCATGATAAATGCGTAATCAGCATAATTTGGGATTATGAAGTCTGGCACATTCACCTCGGATGAACCACACAGGGCAGGTGTTTACTAAAAGCCCAAATGTGTGGCCCTTCAAACAAAAGACAAGCATACTACTGGATTAATGAAAATTAAAGAAATTCTATGATTTTACTCAAACAAATAATATTCATTATAAACTTTTATTTATAAACTGCTGTATTTGCCAAGAAACACAGGCCCATTTGAGAGCCTTTGACCTAATTATACTACCAGTGAGGTTTTGCATTGTAGTTACCAGCTTTTTGTCCAGTTTTTGCTCCAAAAAAATAAAAAATTGTGCGTTATTTTGGCCGATCTCTATTCTGGACTTCCACAAACTGCACTGTGATCATTTCCCAAAATGTAATTTGTGTGGAATTATTATGAAAACAGGATGGCCAAATACCATACCAGACACAGCAAATTCACTGCTCGCAATGCGCAAAATAAAGAAAGAAAAATATAAATATTGAATTGGGGTTGGGGGTTATATGAATGAATCACTGAAGGGAGCTGACTGCCCTCCCTTTCAATGGTATTTTATTTTCCTCTTACCTCTGTATAAAGTAGTGCTTTTTCGCTGCTGTTCCATAAGTGCCACCTACTGGCAGAGAGTGAATCTGCATATTCATTCAGTCAGTCTGCTGTTTTTGTTTTGTGCAGGTGTCTTAAAGGGATAGTTCCCCCAAAAATGAAAATTCTATCATCGTTTACTCACCCTCAAGTTGTTCCAAATGTGTATACATTTCTTTGCTCTTTTGAACACAAAAGAAAGATATTTTGAAGAAAGTTTGTAACCAGGCCACTCTTGGGCACCACTGACTTCCATAGTAGGAAAAAAACTACTATGGAAGTCAATGGTGCCCCAAAACTGTTCAGTTTAACACATTCTTCAAAATATCTTCCTTTGGGTGAGTAAATGATGATAGAATTTTCATTTTTGGTTGAAACTATCCCTTTAACCCTTAAATGCATGACTGTTTCGCCAATCATTCTTACATATTCGTGTCGTTATCGACCCGGATCAATATCTAACATGGAAGGATCTCTACCTGTCGCGATAATATAAAACTCCTCTGATATTAGAGTAACAATTACAGAAGAATAAAGTAAATCGTATTTTGTTACCTTTTGGAGCTTGAAAGGGCTCCGTTTGAGCAGATGTTTTATGCCATCATCACTGTCCTCGTCAGAGCTCATTTCACAGT
Source organism: Chanodichthys erythropterus (assembly GCF_024489055.1). Classification (NCBI taxonomy): domain Eukaryota; kingdom Metazoa; phylum Chordata; class Actinopteri; order Cypriniformes; family Xenocyprididae; genus Chanodichthys; species Chanodichthys erythropterus. The sequence continues at coordinate 19,857,237 of NC_090241.1, read as the reverse complement.
AAATTCAGCAAATAATGGGCTAGTTTTATGTTTCTGGTCAACGAATATGAGCCCATTCGCGATCTCAAACGTATTCTCAAAACTATTATTTCATTTTCAACATCTTCAAAATCAATATTTCTATCACTAACAGCTTCACAAGATCAATCCAGTAACAGTTACACTCATATTTCATTGCATTCAGTACTTACTCTGCAGTAAATCACTGAGCCATTTCATGTTGTTATTATTATTTCGTTTTCTGTCTGAATGAGTCGTCACTTCAGCATTGTGTATCAGACATTGCCACCTTGTGGAATAAAGGTGAATCGCACTTATTTCGTCATCTAAGATTAAATTATTGTTGTGCAGACAAATATATGTACACTCATACACACCTCGGGTCGTTTGCGACCCTATACAATTTTTAAAAAAATTAATACAAAAATAGGCATTCTTTTATGATTTTATGATTTTTTTCTTGTTATATTCTTTATAATGAATTGATTGAGGAATACCAAGAAAGTTGATGTCTAACTTTAAAAAATGAACGAGGAGGAGGGTAGTGAATGACGTCCCGGGTCACAAAAGACCCGAGGTATGCATTTAAGGGTTAAGTAGAGATCCACCGATATATCGACTTACCGTTATTTTCCCCAATATTTAAGCATTTTACCATAATCGGATATCGGTTTTATAATATCGGATTTACAGATAAACGGCGCCATATAGTGTACAGAGCATCTGAGGGGAGACGAGACAACAGCGTGCACAGGTAAAGTATACTTATCTGCTTTGCTGTAATTAATAAACTTTATTCAACATAACAGCCAATAATGCACAAATTAGATGCGTTACATAAATGCCTGAAATGTAGCTAGTTTATGCAGCTTGTCTCTAAGAAATAGAGACAAGCTCATGGAGTCACATAAGCTAATCCGTCAAGTCCCGTCCAAATAAAGATGTAACTTTGCATGAATTAAATAATACAGCCATGAATGAGCACATGTTGGAAATAAAAGTGCTGAATTTAATTCTCTCTCTGTTGTCTATGCTCATCATAAAGTCGTCTGCATTTTGCTGTTCACTCAGCAGGATGATGCTCAGGAAATGCTCCACAGCCACCGCATGTAACTTTTAATCAAGATTCACTTGTTTAAAACACCATAATTAAATAAACATTTACTATATAACCATTAATTCGCTAATAAACATCCAAGTAAACACAACTTTATGGAAATTAGTAATTTATTATCTCCGCGAGCGATCACAGTTTGAGTATAGTTCTGTGTAAATGCATAGATAAACAGTGCTTTGTCAGAAGATATTTCATAATCTAGAATGAGAAAAAGATTAATAATTCTGATATAACATACCAGTACAATGTTTTGTTTGTTATATTCCAATATTCCAGAGAATATTATTCAGTTATTTAACATTATCCAGCGAATTATTCTTCACTCTTTAGCCTATTAAACAGCTTATAAATCTACTAAAACTGGAGTTCAAAATGAAGCATTACATTTCTGCAAAGTTGATATCACTCCGGTCTTTAATTTATTTTCTCCATTTGAAAAAATTAGACATTCTACATTTATTTTGCTTATTGTTAACATTCGTGTTGCTGCTGATGCTTTTTTATAAATAAAATTATTTTTGTAATATGAAGATTAAAATTAACAAAATTTATTGATGTATAAATAAGATTTGTTTTGTTTTCTATGCAAGGAGGGAGTGATTGTTAAAAAAAAAAAAATGGTTTGTTCAGTTCAGTGGTTTTGCAATCGTGTCAAACAAAAGTAGGCCCATAACAGTAAATAAATATCAGTTCTGCATATCGGTTATCGGGCACATAAACAAAATTATCAGTTCTAAAAAAAAAAAAAATCAATATCGGGCGATCACTAATCTTAAGTAGCATAATTTCACAAATCAAAAGGACAGAGCATTCTGTTTTTGCTTTAAAACTTGAAATTATACAATCTAATTCAAATAAAAAAACAACAATAAAAAAAAATGTGTGTAGCATATTTGTTTAGATTGTGATTAAAATTCAGTGGTTGCTTTAATATCAAATGGCTACAGATATTTTTCTTTAAGGTCGCTTTGCCTGTTATAGAACAAATAGACTACAAATAAATTTGCTTTATTAAAAAAAAAAAAAAAAAAAAAAAAAAAAAAGAAGAAATCGGCAACCTGTATTGGAATCAGCCAGTTTACTCGAGAGGGAAAAAAATGCAATTGGAACCTTGGAACTACATCAAACAATCCCCCCCATTCACACGGATTCACATTTTTTTGTTTACATGGAGACTATAACGGTATCTTTTCAAAAACTTGCACTTTGAAACCAGTTTTCAAAAGCTTGAATTTTCAGGCTCCCCAAATGCCGTTGTTTTTAGCCATTTTAAATGGAGTTGTGTAAATGGCCCCTTAGATTAAACTGCTGGAGTTTACTTTTAAATGAATTAGATTACTTTTAAAGTACTTTTATGTCTTTTTTGGAGACTGAAACTTTTGGACCCCATTGACTTTCACTACAAACGACAAAAAATAAATAAATAAATAAATAAAATAAAAATCAGCAGAAACACTCTTTATGATCATTCGAGTTTGGAACAGCATGAGGGTGAGTAAAGGATGACAGGATTTTATTTTGGGGGTGAATTATTCTTTTAACCTAGAAGTTTTTAAAACATTGAAGCTGGTTTCTAGATGGTCTGAGCTGATAGACCATCTTGGACCAGCAACAAATCAGCTTTGATGTTCCAAAATAGCTTAAAGCCGCGCACACACTTAACGATTTTAAGGCTGATTATGAATGTAAATTGATACTTATGACTGATCGCGCTCAAACGCGTCCAGTCTGCGATTACAGTCTGTGTTCAAATTCCATGTGTAAGTATTTAAATCTGCTTCAGTCGCAGGAAACAATCGGTATGTGTGTTCAGTTCAGTCTTAGAAAGTTTCAGCTAATCGTTAGGTGTGTCCCCGGCTTAAGTTATATTTTCCAGCAGGGCTGTTGTAAAATTAATTCAAAATAGAGTGCATATTTGATCACAACTTCATATGCAATTCCAATAAGCGCAGTGTACTGTACTTCCTCTCCCTGCCCTTTTCCTGCTGCGATCCACAGGGCAGACAGGAACGAGACATGAGATCATCACATCCACTTTGACTTGTGCTTCAACCTAGGAGATGAAGAAAGAGCTGACATCTAAACAGACAGTGTGCTGTGAGCAGAATTAAAATAGTTTCTGCCTCTTGTCTCTCTAGGAAACATCATGGCCCTCCCTCCTCCCAGCTGTCCCCACTGCAAAACCTAAAATTAAACTTTCAAAGCACATTGCTACTGCTCATCCAGAACTGAAGCAGCCAGAATTTCGTTACACTCAAACACCACATGACAATACAAATACAGCAACAATAAACACTATGGGTCACTTGCAAAAAGTTCCCTGAAATAAACTTGTCTGAATATCTCAAAATGTATTGCTGGAACTGATAAACATGCTAATAATTTGTATTTATTTATAACTAAATTATATGAAACATTATATATTACATACATATCAAAGCAAGCAGGAAGGCCTGAAAACCAATGCCTAGGTTGCGTTGTTTCTGCTCCATGTGAGTAACATTTGCTATGTTTCACAGAACCAAGATATGCTGTTGCTGTAGTGTTAGTTATAGCAACAGGACAGTTTTGAGTGTTACTGAAGCATTATTTTGCTTCGGTTCAGCTATAATTAAGAGACATCCACTCTTGCATTGTGTGCTCATGCATTTTGGAGGTGGGGCAATGAAGGGAGGGTGTGTTTGTTTGGGTTGATTTCAAATATCAACAGTGTTTCTCAGAAATCGCTTAATGCACCTTTAAAAGTAACCTTTAGTATAAAAATAGAGTTAAAAGCAACATAGTACTGATGGGTATTCTGGAGGTAAATGAGAAAAAAAAAAAAGGTTGGGAAAAACTGTTTAAGTCTTTCATGATTAAGCTTTGGTTAAAAACATACAAGGACAGGTTTTATTGCTCAAATTAAAAGCACAAATCCTAAAAAACAGATGAAGCACAAATTTTGTTTTCGTTACACATCAAAAAAGACGACGGCTGTCTGTTTCTTGGCAGCTCTCCCTTGAGATGACTATAATTAACTAGCAGGAAGCCAGCTGTAGGTCCTTTATGAGAAAGCTCTGTATCACTGTGAAGGTTCAAACTGGACAAGAACAACAGCCATAAGCAAATGCTTATATTTACTTCTAAAGCTACTATAACTATACAGTATGTATTTGAATTATCTTCATTGAAAGGCATTTTGATGCAATTAAGTGGCATATAATTTACATATAATTTTATTTTTATTTTTTTTAAACAAATTGACAACTCTATTATTATTGTATGAGTACATGACATGAACATTTTAATAAAAAAATAAAAAACAAAGATAGATTTTATTTATTATTTTTCTATTTTATTTTATTTTATTTTTTTCAATTTTTCAGTTTTCTAATTTCTGATCTATTTACAAGTTTAATATAACTCATCTAAGATTACTGCATCACTCGCATTCTTTCTTTATGACTTTGGGATGGGAATGAGTGTTGACCATCCTCAAGAATCAACAAAGCTGATCAGAATGTGTTCACTAATGCCATTTTAAATTTTGCGCCAAAAAAAAAAAAAAAAAAAAAAAGCTGAGGCAAAAACATAAAAAGCAAGATAATATCCTATTTCACCTCAAAGCCAATTTTTCCGAAAAAAACAGAAACGCTGGATTCAGTAATCAGTTTTTAGAGCATGATAGCCTATCAATAACGTAGGCTAAAATGCTTCTAGACAGCAGAAGAGGTCTGAAAATTGGCTATATTACCTCTTACTCCCAAAAAGATCTAGCATTAATGTGTTTGAATTGGACAGCAAATGCACTATAATCCTTTCTAAATGTTACTATAAATGTTGCATACTATGATGCATGCAAGGTTTTTTAGAACCTGCTCTGAAAGAGTCCAATTATCTTTCTAACCACACGAAAAGATATTTATTCAAATTTTTCCACATTTTATAAAGATATGTTTGGTCATTAACTTTTAAATGCATCATTATGCAAATATACAAGTAAAGTTCTTCACATTAAGAGCCCACAACTGGCAGATCGACATGCTACTACATTTCTCTCCAAAATTAAATTGAATGTGTGGGATTTTAACTGTGATATGATTGACAGGGCAGTTTAAACAATGACAGGATGCACATAAAGCGACTGATCAACCCGTTAAAGACGCAATTATGATGAACTAGTATGTCCCAAACTTGCCAACTATTCTGCTACACACCCAAAAGCATGTACTTGTTCTTCACAAAAACAGTACTTTTACGGCACAGTATAAGTAGGCTAATTGGGACGCAGCAACTGTTACTTGTTACTTGTGTGAGAACCAGTGATTTATTCAAAACAGACACCCCGGAGCGTAACATCATATCCTTGCACTCATATTTGTTGTAGGGTAATTTTGCATGCTTAAAACCTAGCATGATTGGACTATGAAGTATTCCAGACAAAAGCAGAGCTTGTTGTCTCCCTGGTCTTCCTTCGCATGCTTCCTTCCCTTTTTCCGCCTCATACATGCCCTTGTTACATCATATGCACTCGGGGCAACCGCATTGTAAGACAATTTACACACTTCAGTAGGATTCCCTCTGCTGCTCTAATGGCTTATCAACAAAGACGTAGAGGGTGATCAATTCTAACATGCCTTACGTAATGAATTGCTAATGAATGATGCTCATGTGAGAGCATGTGGAACTGCTGGTCACAAAAGGAGCTTCACGGTTAACTGACTAAATGTAAAGTGCTCAGTTATATAAGTCAATATGTAAAAGGATCCCACTGCCTAATGCAGATCTTCAGAATAAAACATCAGACTGCACTTTGTACAGTAAATAGTTGAGCTAAATTGCAGCGATTTCAATTTTAGATAGGAATTAACATCTTTCTGCTTATAAGTCAAATCATTTTAAGGCAGAACTGTGTGTCTGTATATACCATGTTAACCAGGAAAGATTCAGCAATAACATGCATATTGTGACAAATCAGGAATGACAGGTTGTAATATATAAAATGCATATTATATATAACATTACATTACATTACATTACATTACATTACATTACATTACATTACAGTGCCTCCCACAGGTTTGAAATATACTTGCGGTGGTAGCCGGGCGAAAAATCCTCCTATACCCACGGCACAAAAATTGTCTACTACATGTGACAAACAAATAATGTGTGATTTTTAACAGTATTTTTATTTATTAAAATTAATTTTAATTACATAGCATATTACATTTAATTACATATTAATATTATGCATTATTATGCATTGAAAATTATTCAAAATTACAGCATTTAAATTGTTCTCCTTTTCCAATGTTCTCCTTGCTGTCATATAGTGTCTCTCAGTGAATGGGACAGAGATTTTACTAGTAAAATTTATAAAATTAATAATATATGTGTGAAATAATGTTCTTAGTCTTTTCTTCCTATGGGGAGACTACAATAATTAACTATGAATTAAATGGAAATCAAATTAAATACAATTTATTGTGTAACCAAAATACCAATAATGCCCAAAAGAAAAAGAAAAAAAACTTAGCGTGTGACTTAATTATAAACAAGCCCGAAATACACTGGGACTCTTATTTTGAAATGTCTAAATAGTCTAAAACATTTTACATACAGGCCATGAAGTAGACTTTGCAAAAATTCATCAACTTGAGTTCATTAGCAATCGCCTGGCATAAATCTGTGCTTTTCGTTGATTGAGAATCACTTTAAAGCAGTCTGAAGCTCTGTTGTGCGAGCTTGTAGAACGTGCAACAGCACCGCCTTGTGACTTTTGTGGGAATGACATGTATGGGAATGTCAGCGGGAGTAAACAGTTCTGACGCACCATTAATGAGCAGGTACAAAACGACTAGCTATTCGATCGCGGATGGTTTCATTATCTTGCACGGATATAAAAGTATAAGAGGATAAAAATAATAAAAGCAAAAATGTGTCTCCAAATATACTTGGGCGGCCGTTATTATACGTGGGCGGCCCGCCCAAGTAAAGTCTATGTGTGGGAAGCACTGTATTATTATTATTATTATTATTATTATTATATTATTATTATATTATTATTATATTATTATTATATTATTATATTTTATTTTATTTTATTTTATTTTATTTTATATTATATTATATTATATTATATTATATTATATTATATTATATTATATTATATTATATTATATTATATTATATTATATTATATTATATTATATTATATTATATTATTTTATTTTATTTTATTTTATTTTATTTTATATTATATTATATTATATTATATTATATTATATTATATTATATAATATTATATTATATTATATAATATTATATTATATTATATTATATTATATTATATTATATTATTTTATTTTATATTATATTATATTATATTATATTATATTATATTATATTATATTATATTATATTATATTATATTATATTATATTATTTTATATTATATTATATTACATTACATTACATTACATTACATTACATTACATTACATTACATTACATTACATTACATTCACCACTTGGTCATAGTCACACATGTACAATTCACTTTATTAGTAAGTGATCGCCTTTAAGATCAGCTCCGTTGTGAAGAAAAGCATAATTTCATACCATTTGCCATTTGAATCGTCACAGCGGTTTCTATTTAAGGACACATTAGCGTTTGATAACAAAAACGGCAGGTGGGGAAAGTGAAAGGAATGGGGATGACACTAAAGCCTAATAAACAGCTCTGCAGGCCAGGAGAAAACAAGCTGTCCGCAGCATAGCAAACATGCTTCTTTTAGAATTAACATTCTTGAGAGAGAAGGAACTGGTATGACATGAGACATCCATTTGCTGACCTTCACATCAGGTCAACCAACCTCTATAGCTGCCAACATGCTAACAAGCACAGGAATGAACACACAAGTATCTTTGATGATCTGTAGCTGCTCCAAAGCTTATAAAGAGGGAAACAATGACTGAATGAGAGATGGGCTGCATTTCATTGATCACACTCCAAATGCTGGATCATTGAAAACCAAAGAAATTTCAGAAAGACTCCAATCAATCACACAAGCACCTGGCTAGCCTGCTATGCCTTCCATGGGATTTTAGAGAAAGCATCATCAACTTAAAGGGATTAGACCTTATTTATACTCTATTTCAACAGAAAAATTGGTCTGTGCAATATCACTGGGAAAGTCATTCAATCAATTTAGTTTTACAGCTCTCAACTAATAGGTTTACATGCATCCAGGGTCAAAAAACAATTTTCTCATAGTATACATTGCAGCATCACCTGTTTTCTCAGTGTCTAAACACTAAACCCCTCCTTTCTGAGAGCATACTCTCCCCTGATTGGTCAGATGACAGTCTGTTGTGATTGGTCAACCGCTTACAGAGCATGTTGGAAACAAATCACTCATACCATATCTGAATTTAAGCTCAGAAGGCTTCCTCAGCACTTGTACACAGTGATGTGAGCAGTAACGATGGTGTCGGTTTCAACTTATCAATTCACCCTTTGGAAGTGCATGCAAAGTGGATTTTCTTTAATAGCACATTAAACAGCATCTTCTTGTTGATAAGACAAAACCAAACTCTTCCAGGCCTGAGCTACAACTATAGTTTTTGAGGGAGGGTCAAAGTAGACGTTCATGGGCAGCCAGCCAGTTAAGCCAGTTTTGCAAATTTATTACTAACCTACGTAGGTTTCAGGCAGTTCAGAAACTTCATTTATGTAGGTTCACAAAGCAATCTGTGCTGTAATATGCCATTTCAAAAGATATACAACCTCATACATCCTAGAACAAAATGTCAGCCAGAAACTGAAAGGTCTGCACTGAAATAATAAAATCAATGGGTGATGCACATATTCACAGTAACCTGATAACAAAATCCCTAAACTTATAAACTTTAACGTCACACATGAAAAATTGAAGCATATCGAAGACTCATTCACCACTTTCTGTGTGGCAAGCACATCCCAGCAGGATTAAATCAATGCTACGCAGAGCAAAGCTTAGCTTAGGAACTTCATCCGACAAATGTGCAGAGTCCAGGCAAAGGAAAGATGCATCTGAAACAGGATGCATGTGAGCTTTAATTATCAGTGTGGAATCTTGTGTACCCAAAAGGCTTCACTCACATTGCTGACTTTAGTCAAGCATCTATAGAGCTGGGTGACAGCATGGATAGAGGTGCTGTATTATTTAAACAATCTTCAGCCCCCTTCCCACAAACCTACTCTAATTTTTATCTCCTCAGCACTATATTAACCCACCAGATACCAAGAAGCTAATGCTATATTCAACAGATGTCAGTAGCTCAACTCAACCATCCATATTAGGCAAATTCCATCAGGTGTATAACTATATTCTTGAACAGTTTCTTTTTTGTCACTAAACCAATTTACTCTTGCAATTTTGTCAATGATTTTGATTCTACAGCTACATTAACGAGCAATAGATTTGGTTATACAGTACCGTTCAAAACAAATTAATCATTTTATTCAGCAAGGGTGCAATACATTTATCAAATTATTTTTATGGAAAAAAACCCAAATAAATAATGATCTTTTGAACTTTATTAACAAAAGAATCCTGAAAAAATGCATTAGGTTTCCACAAAAATATTACCGTTTTCAATGTTGATAAGAATTGTCTCTTGAGCATCAAATCAGCATATTAGAATGATTTCTGAAGGATCATGTGACACTGATTACTGGAGTGGTTGTTCATTTTTAGTTCATGATACTGAATGCATTGAGTCTTATTATAAAGGTGTTACTGTTAAATCTCAAAATGCTTTGCATTCACTGTAAGCTCTTGTAGTTTTACTTATTCATTATTGTGCAATACACTATAAAATGGCAGCAAGATGCAATACCTATTAATAAAACATGCAGCCAATGAGGCATTTTGAAAGATTCTTTGGCTTAACAGTGCATCTTTATCTCGACAAGTTTTTGATCAAAATTAAACAATAATCATGCATCAACATATAAACAATTTAAAACAGCCATGAATCATTAATTGCTGTGTTTCTGCTACGCACAAATGGCAAGAGGTCATCTCTGTGCTTGCTGGGGATTGACTGCCATTAGAAGTTAACAAGGGCTTCCCCAAACCCTCTGATCTCATGCTTAGAAGAAAAGAAGGTTCAGCTATAATGACAGGAAGCTTTTTAGGACTGATCAGTCTGTGAAGGTGCAAAGTGACAAGCAGTAATCCTCTACGCTCTGTGCAATGCTTGGTAGAGTTAGACAACGAAGACTAACCATTCAGTCGTGAAATAATGAAAAACACAAGCTTCTTCCCCACAACCCATTCGCACATAGTAGATATAATTGGGACGCAGGCTAAGATACCCAGAGGACCAAGTGGTTACATAACTAAAAGAACTTGCTATCCTGCTTCGAACTAGACGAGCAGAAAATGGACCAAAAGGAATGCTGGGCCTGAGCTTTACTCTTGATCAGGAATGAACATTTCGATTTGGCTGCCTTTATTTGGCTTCAAGCTGAAATCAGTTTGTTTCAACAAACAGAAGCCCAGAAGTCCCTCAGGATATCTTTCCCAGGCGCATGTGGTTTGTGCACCACAGTGGTGAAATTAAAGGCAGGATGGAACACACATGCAAGCTAGGTACAGTCTGAAATTTGAAGAGCATCGGGTTGAGATCCTGCTTGCCTTCGGTTCTTTAACCTGGCATCATCAGTGGTCTCATTGAGCATTTCATTTTGTCAGACTAAAACCAGACAAATGGAGACTCTGTGAGACTTCCAGCCTAATCACAAACAAATATTAGGGTCACATGCAAAGGAATGGACCATTGCCATGAGGGTGTAACCTGGAGCATATGTTCAGATCTTAACCCACTGAAGGTGTGATTAACAAAATTATCCTCAGTGTGAGAAGACAATTAGCAGTTGAGAGTCCAGGGACCATTTAAGCAACTAAGTTTAAGCGACTGTCGCTCATGCATCTTTCTGATAAATCTTTCAAAACAATCCCCTACCTTGCATCCAAACATAAGTGAGATGGTGCTGTTGGTGCATGCTACTTTACAGTGGCACAACATTGGCGAAAAGCAATCCAAGTTTTTGATGCTGGGAGACATTCTGTGCCTGGACACTTCAATCCATCAGCGATTGAGGTGCCGGCCAATTGCTTCCACGAGCTCTGCCCGCTGCCTGCTCTTGACGTGCACCCTCATCTCTCGGCTCGGTCCGTAGAAGCAGCGACGTGATGCCTTCATCCAGCGAGCCCTTGTCAGTTGAGTCCACTGCTCTTCCGTCCTATCGCTTCGCTTGACTTGACTCAACTCAATCAGCCTGACCGATTAAAGCGCTCCTGAAGAAAGCTGTACTTGAGAGAGCTCTGGAGGAGCCATGCTGCCTGCCGTGACCAGGGGGTGTTGCGGTGGGAGGAGGAGCAGGAGGAGGGTTAGAGGGCAGCGGAGTGCGCGGGGTCTCGTGTCACAACGCGAGGGACTCTCCGCGACCCATCAGCGCTGCTGCGCTTCCACCTACTGCAGAGGAACTGCTGCCATTACTCGGAGGAAAGAGGAGCAGGTTCGGACGGTCTCCCACTCAACTATCCAAACAAGACACACCGAGCGGCGCGAGAGAGAGAGGAGAGGTAAGCAGACTGGAGGGGGAGGGGCGAGCAATAGCATTGAGCTTATTACACAGTTCACTAGAGAGAAACTGAGTTTTTGAGCCGAAGGTTGCAGTATGCAGACCGGGAGAAAGGGGATCAAAATGATCCGTATCATTTGGAGGTGAAAAGGGGGGAACATATAATGCTTTCTCAACAAATTTACAAATCACAAGGACAACAGAGAAGGAAAGATACTGAATCAAACGGCAGCTAGTATGACCTCTCATGTGCAGTTATGAAATCTGATCTCAAAGAGAAATGCGTTAATTAAAAACCCAAAGATTTGAAACAGATGACAGTTGTTTATCATACACAAGGATACTTCATGCTATCAAATGTTGGATAAATAACTCGAACCAGTTGTTTTCTTGAGTAAAACGAAGTTCTAACAGTGAGCAGGGTCCTAAATTTTCTTGTGAATTGAGAAAATATTTTTTATATTTTCTTGTCTGAAGCCTAATATGAGTAATATTCCACATATACATCACTATGCTGTGTTCTGGAGATATAATACAAAAAGAAAAACTTCAGGCATCCTAGATGAATTTCAAATGCTAAATTTTCCCACTGAGGTAAAAGTAGTAGGAATATGAATATATGAAGAAATAATATGTATGTCAAATATGAGTCATGACCAAAGAACTACTGAGGCACTTGGTAAATGAGTGAGTGTAAAGAGTGTGACGAGCTTAAAAGGCTGCATAATTCGGGGGAAAATATTGAATTCAGATATTTCTGATAAAAATTGCAATTTCATAATAATAACAATAATAATAATAATAATAATAATAATAATAAGGATGATGATGATGATGATGATGATGCTTTTTATTATTATTATTATTATTATTATTATTATTATTATTATTATTATTATTATTATTATTATTATTATTATTATTAATAATAATAAAAATCATCATCATCCTTATCATCCTTATCATCCTTATCATCCTTATCATCCTTATCATCCTTATCCTTATCATCCTTTATTATTATTATTATTATTATTATTATTATTATTATTATTATTATTAATGTTATTATTAATAATAAAATATTAAATAAAATCATTTTAAAAAAAGAGAAGAAAGAAAAATAAAAAAAAAATTATTTACAATTTTTTATTTTGGCAGAAAACTGCAGGGAGCCCTTAAATCTACTCTTTTGTTGACAATAGCCAGTTTAACATTTTGGGAAGATGGTTGGTGCATGCTGCGTTCCAAAATGCATATTATAAGCAACCCAAACTCAGAGAAGATGCATTACTTTTCTTGGAACCAAAACGCTCTGAAACCATTGGATCATGAGCTGCTCGCATGTAAAAGAACATAGTGAAACAAACAGCGCATATTTTTATGCAACTAATATCAGTTTTTGGGATTGGATAAATCGCACTAAGCCATATTAGGATTTTGGTTTTATTTTGATTAATTGTGCAGACCAACCTAAAAATATGAAGTGAACTTCAAAATATCATATAATTTAATTTTTTTTATAATATAATATAATTTTTGGCTGATAATGTGCATCAAAGTTATCATCAAACCACTAAAGGCAAAAAAGAATTCCATGGACGTTGCTTGGAAATTTTTTTTTTTTTTTTTGGTCTGGTCTGGACTGTAAAAAAAAAAAAAAAAAAAGAAAAAGAAAAAGAATGGCCAATAGATTTATAGAGACCATTAAAGCTCAATTTCGGTAGTTCAGATGACATTTAAGTAAATTATGAAATTATGTATAGCAGCCTGTAATAAATCGGAATGCGATTCCTCTGCCCCTCCTCCCTCCTGCCCCCCTGCCACACTACATCATTTGAACCGTTACATCATCAGAGTGCAGAGAGGCATGCAGATCCCAGACTACTACAGCACAAACACACACGCATATAACCTCACTATTATAAACAAAATCTGCATCCACTGCGGGACATGGCAGCTTCATTTAGTTACTGGAGGAAAATTAGTAAAATCATCCTCTCTTCATTATACAGCAAAATGCTACTTATTCAAAGTAGTAATAGTAATAGTAGTAATAGTAATAGTAATAGTAGTAATAGTAATAGTAGTAGTAGTAAGTAGTAGTAGTAATCAGTAGTAGTAAGTAGTAGTAGTAAGTAGTAGTAGTAATAGTAAATACTTTAGTGGTTTTCATATTTTTTTCATGCAATATGATCACCAAACTGGGAAGTAAAGAGGATATGCATTAATGTGTTGGCAGAATTCTGCCACTCATATTCAAATTCATATTATTCTAATCATTATATGTGTGCGTAATCATTAAATATAACCAAACTTGATTAAATATTGCTATGATGAATGATAATAATAATAGACCACATAGTAAAAGGCCAAAACATCATAAGAGAGCCATAGGTTCTCTGGTAAAAATATTTCTGTGTTTTTAATGCATTAAGAACAGAACACCATCCATCATCCAATCCTATCTTCAACAAAGTGATTTAATCTGGCAGAATGACATCGGTGATATATACAATGACTTTTGGAGGAGTTCCGATCCAGAAAAAATTATTCATCCAAAGCTGAGGCTTATTACTAACTTCTAAATCAATCCCTCCCGCTGAGAGTTTCAAGGAGAAAAGGACAATGTGTACGTAGATCCATAAACTTGGCTGGTGTTGAAGCATTTCTTCAAGCAAAAGTTTGTGTATTGCTGTGTGCTCAGCAGTTTCTGTGAGAACAATGAGGACTTCTCCCCTAATTGTGTACGCAGGCTGATGCTAATCATTCGACTGCTTTGCAGAAGCTCTCAGAGAATATCTAGATGGCAGACTGCTGAATTCCCATGATACCATCAAAGAATCAGATACCAGTTAAGACTGAAACGGTGTGTGCAGAGAACCACGTCCATGAAGCATAGAGAAACTCATCTCTCATTGGCCAGGTGAGTCTTTGTTTCAACATTCATTTCTGCTGAAATTTGTCTTTTACCTGGATGCCATGAAGAGAAAAGCCTATGTGATGACATGGTGGGAAAAGTTAATAACTACAAAAGTTATCAAGGTTACGACAGATATGGTAATATACCATATGCTATATGGTCCCACAGCTCAGAAAATTCAGATAATCTGAAGGTGACATTTTTTTTTTTATAATTATATATTTAAATAGGATTTACTTTCAAACTATTTTGACACATAAATGGCATGTAACACACTGAATTAAATATGAAATTTTAAAGGAGAAAGATTAAAATTGTAAAACATTCCAATCATATTTGTTTATTTACAACTTCATTCTTAGGAATAAAGTGTCAATGCCAACATGGACACTGTTTTACCTGAATATGGCGGACATTAGATTACTTTTAGTAGGATTAAGTTTAATTACAGTAGGAGCTAATTCTTAATCATGTATTTATTTTGGTTTGGATTAGTTTGTGGGTGTGGATACAGTAGCAAATTACACATGGTATTTACGTTTTTGTGTGAACCTTCCAATGAGCTATGAAATATGGAGTATCTGCACTCACTGACTTAAGGGTTATGATGACACACAGTGGTCAGATGTTAGCGTCAGACAGAACAAGCACAGTTCTTGCTGAAGAGGAACAGAAATGCACTCAAACAACATACCATCTAAATACCATGGTACATTAATATTGTAATATTTCTATTTAATACTCAGTGAGACACTTTTCTTTGGTAAGGCATCCAGGTGAGAGGGGCCATTTATCTTCTCCATCATATCCTGACAAGGAATGTCTGGAGGAGCTGAAGTGATGAAACAGGTCTGAAACAATCCAATTATGTTTCAGCTTTGACATTAATGAAACCGAAGACAGAGAGATTTAATTCAACAGTACTCATACATAATTTATATAACATTAAGCTGGACATCAGGAGCATGTAAATATTTAAGACACAGTAGGGATGTGCAAAATTACATATTTTCAAAATCAATTAGTCAGCGAGTTGCCGGAACGACTAGTCAATTAATCAGTCTCATGGAGGCTGTGTATAATTAGGCTGGTGTTGAGTTCACCTGGCCGATCTGACAAATTTCTTACAGGCCGTTTACTAGTTATGGGGAGTCGACACCAAAAGAGTCGATTCCCCAACTCTGAATAGCCCCAATGTCGGGGTCAACTACAGCACAGGAATCCATTCTCGTTGTCGACTCTGTTGCCGTTTCAAAAATCGCTTACTTCTTTACTGATTCACTAATCCCTATATAGTGCATGGCAGTTGAGTGCACTATATAAGCAAGGAGTGAATTCAGACACTGATATTACACCGTGGCAGATATCGCAGAAACTTTGTCACATACATTTATCTTAAATGTAGATTACTTTATAAATAGAAAACAGTCATAGTGACTTTAGTTTATACATCCCACCATGCAAGCTTTAGTTTAATTGATGTTATATTAATGCTATAAATATAGATTTGGTTTTCCATGGTTAACCTTGTGTTCATAATCATTAAACTAAATATAAATCATAAAAAAAAAAAGAATAAACACATCAATAAGTGTACATTATTGTATGTATTTTTGTATGCATTTTATTAATTTTAGGTATCTTTAACCCTGTCCAAGCACCTTTTAAGACCATGATCATCACTCGACGATTATAAGACGAATTCATTAAAGAATACCTTCTTTCTCATTTATTTAATTCTGACATAATATTCGACCACGGATGTTTTTTGTGACTTTTCCCTCTGTAATTTAGGTAGACTCCAGAAAACCTGGAATCGAACACCTATCATTTACATAAGATGCCTTTTGCATTCAAAACACCTAGATGGAATGGAACAGAACTCAGGGTCTCAAGACTCATTTTTAAAAGTTTACACACCATCTTAAACGACGGTGGATCACTCAAACAACACTAAAAAAAACCTCAAAAAACATGAATAGACAACTATTTGGACAAAAAGTGGATACACAATTTCTGGTAATACTTTATAATAAGTCTCTGAATGTAAGATTATTGAATAATATATTAGACTTTAATACAAATTCATTGAAATTATCAATACTTTATCAGCATTTATCAACATAGATCACTTGCATTACATGCATTTAGTAATACTTTAACATTTCAATTTATGAATGAATATTAAAGGTGCCCTAGAACTTTTTAAGTTTCAGCTCAAAATACCCCATAGATTTTTTTAAATTCATTTTTTTAACTGCCTATTTTGGGGCATCATTATAAATGAGCCGATTCAGGGCTACTGGCCCTTTAATTCTCGTGCTCCACGCCCACGGAGCTCGCGCTTGCCTTTGAACAGTGCATAAACAAACTAATATAACCCTCAAATGGATCTTTACAAAGTGTTCGTCATGCATGTGGCATGCATGCGTCGGATTATGTGAGTATTGTATACTGTTATATTGTTTATGTTTGATTCTGAATGAATTTGAGGCTGTGCTCCGTGGCTAACGGCTTATGCTACACTGTTGGAGAGATTTATAAAGAATGAAGTTGTGTTTATCCATTATACAGACTGCAAGTGTTTAATAATGAAAACAGCGACGGCTCGTCTCCGTGAATATAGTAAGAAACGATGGTAACTTTAACCACATTTAACAGTACATTAGCAACATGCTAACGAAACATTTAGACAATCTACAAATATCACTAAAAATATCATGATATCATGGATCATGTCAGTTATTATTGCTCCATCTGCCATTTTTAGCTATTGTTCTTGCTTGTTTACCTAGTCTGATGATTCAGCTGTGCACAGATCCAGACGTTAATACTGACTGCCCTTGTGTAATGCCTTGAACATGGGCTGGCATATGCAAATATTGGGGCGTACACCCCGACTGTTACGGTGTTATGTTGAGATTCGCCTGTTCTTCGGAGGTCTTTTAAACAAATGAGATTTATATAAGGAGGAGGAAACAATGGAGTTTGAGACAGACCGGTTATTTGACTATGCCAAGAGAAATAACATTTTTCATTCGCGGGCACCTTTAATGTATTATTAATAGACATCAATTATGTTTTTTAAAAAAGTAAATATAACTGGAAATTAATTTAGATTAAATTGTTCATTACAGGGTTAGTTAACTAAAATCTTAAACTTACTTGAAATGTTTTTTCAACTTATTGACAAAGCAAAGTCTTATTTATTTAGTTTAGTTTTACATGATGTACTAAAATAAACTAAAAATGAAATAAAGATAAACTATAGGCATTAAAACAAATAAATAAAAATGAAAAAAACAACAAAATTACTAAATCTTTAAAATAAAAACAAAAAAATAAACTAATTCAAAATATTAATTAAAATTAGTAACTCAGTGATACTAAAATAACATCGGTTCATAATTAGTTCATAAAACTCAAGAGTGTTACAGAACAGAATTATGTAAACTATTATAACACTTTGCATTTGTAAGATTTTTGGGAAAAATGTAACAGCAGAAATTATAAAAAAAAAAAAAAAAAAAAAAAATGGACCATGAAGAACATTTGTACCAATTCAACAGTCTCATTATTAACCTCAAGGGTAGACCATCTGTTAACTACATTCAAAAAAAGACTGCAGCTCAGCAAGCAGCTAGATGTGAAGAAACCAACTCTTCAAAACAACACATTTAAATGAACTTACAAGGACAGAAAGACATCCTGTTCCCAAACCTTGTTGAAAAAAAGTTTACATGGCAAGTAATTACATATCTGTACTCAATACCTCCAGAATGAATCTATACAGCTGTTAAAAATAGTTACTCTGATGACACTAGCACTGTGGCATTTGACATTGGCTGCAGGGATGAGTTCTCAGCAGGAAATCATTAAGATTGACAGTTTGTCAGGCTTCTTAGAATTATTGAGCCGCACTTAAGCCTGTTAACACTACAAGACAGGACATACCTTGCAGGAGAAATACCTCACAGGTTCATTTACGGTCATCTAACTGGAAACATCACTAGGGTACAGCACTTAAAATTGAGCATTTTTCAGAACATAGATGTAGTGGAAGTAGTGGTCTGTCTTTCATGACAAAAACTAGATTATTCAGTTCAGCAAGTATTTGGCTTCTCATTCTCTCTCTTCTTTGATTTCCAGCCCACAGCAAGGTATAGAGTATGTTGAGGCCCTGTCTGCATGACTGACTCTTCCACACGGACGGTCCCGCCCTCCCCAATCTGCCGTGGTTCTCTTTGCAATCTGTCACACTGCCTCACATAAACGAACTGTTGCTCCTTCACAGCCACGTGGGAGCTCTCTGGGATACCCCTGGTAACCTATGGCGACAGCTCTGGAGGTATCACTGATATAAAGGCATCTTTCTTTCTGACAATACACAGAGAGCTTCAGTTTCACTTCTGGAAAAAAGATGAGGAACTCCCCTCTGTGGTCAAAATGTGAAGCACCAAATCATTTTTGATTATAGACAACTTGTTTCTTACCCAGAAATGCTTTGTTTTAACAAACAACTATTATCAGTTAACCTGTGCCATACTTTATGATAGCTTCGTAGATTCTACAAATGCCTCTTCACAAAAATATTAGAGAAAATAATGAATGAATGAATTAATTAATGAATATTGTGAAATTCGAGATTCAGTAGTGTGGTCAGGGGTTACTCTTCCGCCGCAAATCAATGCATACAGTCATCTGCCGGAAGCTAGTTATTACAGTTAATAATGTTTTAAATTTAATTTATTTATTTATTTATTTATTTTTTACAAAAACCCATCGCTTCGCTTCAGAAGGCCTTTATTAACCCCCTGGAGTCGTGGGGAGTACTTTTATGATGGATGAATGCACTTTTTTTTGCTTCAAAATCAGGCCCCCCATTCACTAGCCAGGATTTAAATATATCTCTGATTGGGTTCATCTGAAAGAAGATAGTCAAATACACCTAGGATGGATTAAGGGTGAGTAAATCATGGGATAACAAGCTGAAGCATGTTTGCTTTACGTGTGAGAACCAGGGAGGTTCATTCTCATATGTTACACAGCACATTTGATCTTCCTCAAGAGGTTTGTTCTAGCACATCAAGCAGTTTCGGTTGAGCTTCTGTTCATGTTCGCTAATCAATGTTTACATGTGAAAAAAAGCCTAAATTAAATCGGTTCATCGTAAAAAGCGATCAAGTCCCTTCAGAAAATTTGGACTAAACCACTCAATTCATATGGATTAATTTTATGATCTCTTTATGAACTTTTTGAAACGGTAAAGTGTCAGTTGCGTAGCTGTCTATGGACGGACAGAAAGATCTCAGATTTCATCTAAAAGATCTTCACTTGTTTTTCAAAGATGAACGAAAGTCTTACAGGTTTGGAACGACATGAGGGTGAGTAATTAAATGACAGAATTTTCATTTTGGGGTGAACTATCCCTTTAACCCTGTCAATATTCCCCATTTAATCCACACAGGTATAGATTTGTTTAGACACAATGTTTGGAATGGTGTGAATTACCCTGAAACTTAAAAGTAGTGTGGTGCTACTTCCATTCACAAAGAAAGTTCATGCAGCAACACATACTGTGCACTGGCATTCTTGAATTCAGAGCAACAGTGTTCAGAGCAATCAGAAAGATTCAGATTTTGTTCACCTTTACTGTAAACTTGACCAGAAAACATTCTGTGTTTTTTTCTCCCACCAAAAACTATTTCCTGGTTCTACTATATACAGTAGAGGGCAGTGTTAAATTACTTTGAGACTCAAGGATGAAAGTATAACTCACCACAGAAAAGAAAAAAAAAAACATGGGATTTGTGTGTTCTCATCATGAAAGACTTGAATAAGGTACCTTCAAGCTGAATAAGAAAAAAAAGGAATATTTTATTTTTCCCAAAAATACTTAAGAATGTTCTTTATTAAGACTGTTGATAAGAATCTTCTTAAAAATCATTGTACATAACCTGCAAATTGTCATAAATCCCAATAATTAATTGGGTTGTTTCAAATTAATTGTGGTCATTAAACATTACAACAAATACTGGCTACAAATAATATATATTTATTCCTACTACAATAGGAACAATGATCGACAATGTAAACAATGATCTGACATGATTATGCGTGATGTGACTTCTTGCAAAATTCAGTACCAACTCTACAAAAACTAGTCAAATAGACATCACAAATGAATGCAACAGACAACTCCATCTTGAGACAAACTCTTTAAAAATAACTTTAATCTAAAATACATGTTGCATAAAAAAAATAAATTTAAAAAAAGTGCTGAACTCCTGTCAAGTCATTCAAAAATAGAGTGCACATGTATGATTATTACAGTAATCTGCAGGGCGCGCAAAAGACAGCCTTTGAATTGGAGTTGATTTGAATTGTCGGTAAGAACCGCCATACAAATCAGATAAAGCCATAGCCTGTCGTTTTCTTCCAAATAAAAAATAAGATTTTCTTAAGAAAAGTATTTATAAGAATTAGGAACATTCTTATGAACTTCTCAAAAGTTATTTAAAGAAATTTCTTATCCAAATTTAATACATTTCCAATATCAATACCTTCATCCATCCTTTACCTCTTAAACTACACTCTGTTTCTCTGTCGATAAACATGAAGGGATTGCATGGTTTGCAGGTGGTGACCTATGAGAGCTCAAGCTGACGCATGACTCCTTCATATCACCTCCAGTCCTTCCTGCCGCCCACACAGAGCAAAAATCACACTGACACCACTCCATCAGTCCAGCCCACAGCTATGAGCTCTCAGCAGGCAGAGACACCTCACCGTTCTGCAAGCACACTCACTTCAAACACAGAGTTTGACATTGAAAGAAATCAGAGTGAAACGCGTGCTGCAAGGACCACCTCATCTGCTCCAAATGTACAGCCACTAAATTATCTAATTGACCCATGCAGCTGATTTCTTAGCTTTGCAAGTTTTATATTGTTTCACCACACAGGTTCTGTATTGCAATTAGGGCTGGGCGACAAAACAACAATTAATGGAATATAATTTGCTTCAATAAAACGATAACAAGAGTTCGATAAATTTTCGATATAATGTGAATGCTCCAAAAGCAGAACGAAACAGCACTACTCATTTGAACTTCTTTGAATTTCTCCTAATAAAAATTAGGAGAAATTTCATAAGAGAGAGATAATGCCTGTTTAATATTATTCTGCATAATTATTAGCAAGAGAATTTTAATGCAGTAGTTTAAAAAAAATATTTAAAAGCAAATTAATTAAACTGAAAAGTAACATGCATTAATATTTCTGTTACATTTTTAAAGTAATGTGTAAATTTATAAAGTAATGGGTTACTGTACTCGTTACATCAAAAAGTAAAGCACGTTACTTGTAATGCATTACCCCAACACTTGTCATGTTTAAATGTATTTATTTATTAGTTTATTTATGTAGTACCAGTGTATTAAGCAGAATTATATAGTCAGCTGGTCATTATTGCAAAATAAACCACTTTAAAAGGTGCCATCGAATTGAAGATTGAATTTACCTCGCATAGTTAAATAACAAGAGTTCAGTACATGGAAATGACATACAGTGAGTCTCAACCTCCATTGTTTCCTCCTTATGTAAATCTCATTTGTTTAAAAGACTTCAGAAGAACAGGCGAATCTCAACAAAGCAACCGAATGTTACGTAACAGTCGGGATCATTAATATGCATGACCCCAATATTTGCATATGCCAGCCCATGTTCAAGGCATTAGACAAGCCAGTATTAACGTCTGGATCTGTGCACAGCTGAATCAACAGACTAGGTAAGCAAGCAAGAACAACAGCAAAAAATGGCAGATGGAGCAATAATAACTGACATGATCCATGATAACATGATATTTTTAGTGATATTTGTAAATTGTCTTTCTAAATGTTTCATTAGCATGTTGCTAATGTACTGTTAAATGTGGTCAAAGTTACCATCGTTTCTTACTGTATTCACGAAGACAAGAGCCATCGCTATTTTCATTATTAAACAGTCTGTATAATGCATGAACACAACTTCATTCTTTATAAATCTCTCCAACAGTGTGTAATGTTAGCTTTAGCCATGGAGCACCATCAAACTCATTCAGAATCAAATGTAAACATCCATATAAATATCATACTTATGCAATTAGACATGCTGCATGACAAACCCTTTGTAAAGATCCATTTTGAGGGTTATTTTAGCTGTGTGAACTTTGTTTATGCAATGATAGAGTCGAGAGCTCGGGAGGGGGCAGAGAGCGCGAGCAATTAAAGGGGCCGCAGCCTAAATCGGTGCATTTCTAATTATGCCTCAAAATAGGCAGTTAAACAAATTAATTTAAAAAAATCTATGGGGTATTTTGAGCTGCAACTTCACAGACACATTCAGGGAACACATTAGACTTCTCTTACATCTTGTAAAAAAAAATGTTCGATGGCACCTTTAAGGTGACAAGAGCTGAATGACTACATTATCCTTGACATACTGATGAGACTATATAAAACATTCAGATTCTAAAAAGCTGTTAAATGCAGCTGAACATCATTTCTGGTTTCACTGAGGCCACAATGTAATGGGCCTATAATCATAGTTTACAAATCCAGGGGAAACTGACACAGGAAACTCCTTAAAATAGAGCTGCTTCAGTTGACTAAAATAAGTACTGTATCCCCTTATAATGTGGTGTGGAGATGACCTCAAACTGTATGGAAAAAAAGAATTAGAAAGCTGGTGTCCCAAATGCATGGGAAGAATAAATAAAAGTGAATAAAACTGTCAAAATGCAGCACTACATATTTCTATTCTCTCACACTTACACAGTGTCCTAACCAGACGTGACGCGACGTGCGACACACAATAAAAGGTATCTTTTCCATGTTAATCAGAGTTCTTGTCCTAACCAGCTGCGACGCCGACACGCGAATATTCTGTTTTAGAAACGGTTTTTATTTCTCTGCGACGTCGTGGCAGGAACAGCAACACAAAGTATGGCAATGATAATATCAGGTACTGTTTGTGCTTTATTTAATATTAAAAGCATCTAATCTGAGTTTGACTATCATTCGGTGTTCCTAGCTTTTTTGCTGTAATGAAAACAACACTGGCTAATTCACCTCAGATCTTGAAAATAAATAAAATGGGCACAAGAACGTTCAAACTGTCAACTCAATGCGAACAAACAAGTGTATTCTATGACAAAGATTGGTTCAGTCACTCCGTATGTACTTTAAATAATGTTTAAATGGTGTAATATTTATGAATATTACTATGTACTTGCCCATTTCATTGTGTCTGCTGTGTTCTTGCCAAGAGAGCCCGTCCACAGTCTCTTCTGATTGGCTGTGGTTTTTGATTGATTTTAATCGCTTCTCATTGTCGCATCTAGTGTGGACAGTCAAATTGCTCGTCGCTGGAATCTTATCGCATTGCATCTGGTTAGGACACGGTGTTAGGTTTTTAGGCAGACCACAAGAATTTCTTAAAATATTATGTGTCCCTCAACACAGGATGGCCTAATGGCCGAGGGCCAGTGCGAGAGTTTCAGGGCAGTGCTGAATTATCAAAATACATCTAACACTCTGCCTTCCAAATGTAAACCGATTTTATGTGATGTACTGATCATTACTGTTGTGAATTATTTATTCATTTATTTATTTAATTTTGAAGTACGTATGCGTCAGGCAAAATATGTACCAAAGAAATTATTAGCAAGTACAAAATAGGTGGGTGGGGGGGTACTGTTACACTGGGCCAATAGAAAAAAAAAAATCCTTACCGTTGAGCCCAGTTATAAAACACTGATGCTCTGAAAATGTTGTTTTAACTAATAAAGGTCATTCCTCTACATATGTATTAAATCACTCATATTTTTACACTTCCCATAGCAGCAAGCTGTTTAACATGTACTGATGAAGAGGAAATGACATTTCATCACACCTCCTGAAAAACAGTTTGCCCTGGAAACTAGATTTCTGACTGTCATTAAAGTACATGCTTGATTTGAACAGTCGCTTTATTAAATGTTCTCTGAATCTCAAAGTAATATTCAAAATCTGCTTACTTTGGGCCAGTAAATATATGAATCTTCCTTGTTATTAACAAATCCCTCATCTTCAATAAAACATCAAACACTTAAAGACATATCAAAACGATGATGAATGGTTCCTTTCCACCCGAACAAGTTGCAGAGCTGAAAAACCACCACGTTGGGCCAGACCCAGGGAAACACACCCAGCTATGACGTGACACTGGGAAGCCATGGAGCTGCTCACAGCACGGCCGCAATAACTCAGAATAAATCACAAGACAGACACTGACAAGACAGGCAAGATTTGGATTTGTCTAGGCATGGAACATTCCAAAAATGAATGTGCAAATCTACACATTTTTATAATTGACTAGTTGGTTTGTTGTATGAACCACTTGTTTTAAAGACCTTTATAATGAGCCTGATTTTACATCCATAACTGCACCCATGTTATTTTATTATGACTGAGATACTATTATAGTTCTGTTCATATTTTAAATGAGATTTTATATTTTCAGTTTTCATTTTAATTTTAGTTAAAGCTACAGTCCGTAAATTTTACCTCTGTCGCCATCTCTGTTTGAAACCTGCAATTGCAGTTCATTGCGGAATTATCATTTTACGTGGGTTGTGTATTGGCACGGCTCCTCAGCGAGGATGGATCTAAATGTTTTGAGGAGTCTTGAAAGTACAACCATAATAATACATTTCAACAGAAAATGTCATCTGTAGCATGTTTGCATTAGGATGATCACCCGTCCCGCATTCAGCGGGACAGTCCCGAAATTGGGAGCTTTGCCCCGCGTCTCGCAAGATGCAAGTAGTGTCCCGCATTTCTGTAATCATCTTTTTTCACAGCTACACCAGCAAAGATTACATCTCACATACTGGAAAAGAACCTCAAGAGCTGCTCAAAGCTGCCCAAATTGATGATTTAAAGCATGCAATTATCCATCCTGATGGCAAATATTTCGAGCGGCACTCATGGAAATGATCAAGAACTTACAGAAAAATACGAGATATTCTCCATTCATTTTAAGCAATAAAAAATTGATTGACAACTTGTAGACACGACTTTCTTCTCATGTTAATAGTTTGTTAAAAAAAGTGGTTTCTATGGTGTATTTGTAATGACAAATATCAAGAGTACATTATTGTAAAGCGAGAGCGCATCAAATGCGCGGGCAGGAAGCTCTCCGCTCAAGCGGATTCCCTTCTCGCACAAAACTGGACACACGCCCTCTCTCGCTTACAAATTACATGTGCGTGCTCAAACTTTGTCCTCCTGCATGTGCATTCGTCAATCTAGAAAAGTCTTCTCTCCATTATTTAATGTTGCCAGCAGTGCAACAGTTTTTTTTGTTTTTTTTTCTATAGCAGAGGTCAGCAATTAATTAGTCATGCTCTTAACGAACTATGTTTTATTTCCTCTTTCCATATTGTGAATAATAAATGTGTATCATTTTAATTTGCTTGTTACACAATGGAGCATAACTTATTGTGATAATTATTTGACGTAGCCTACTTTTAAACTTAGAAATATTCAATGGCATCCTCACGTACTAAACAGCTTTTTTTAATTGTTTGCCTGCTGGAGGTACGCTATTATGTCATGTGCAGACTGATGTTAACATTTAAGCTAGCTGGTGAGAGAAAATGGCACTATCAAAGAGTCTAAAGAGGAAAGTTGACAGCGAAAATAGGGCATACAAAGAAGAATGGAAAGACAACTACGCATTCATCTCGCCTAGTTTTATGAATGCAAAGCCGGTGTGTCTTATCTGCAACGAAGTTGTCGCTGTTTTCAAAGAATATAACACAGACACGAGCCATTATAATAGAACCCATTATAATCAGTGTTATTGACTATACACTGGATGCAGCGAGGTGCGACGCGAGTCACACGACATAACATATTCTCAACAGTAAACGGATTCCCCATTCTGTTTTTGACATAGTGCAAGTGCTTTGCAATGGTCGCTTTGTCAGTGTAGACAGCTTTTAGCTGTTGTGGCACAACGCAACACGAAAAAAGTTGCAAAATAACTATCAAAATATCAAATAAATATCAAAATAACATGGCTGCGGGCGCGGGCCAGATATTATTGCTGGTCCGCCTATTGCGGACCACTGGCCTACAGTTATGTTTTAGTATAATGGCTGTAATAAAATAGCTTTCAGCTAATGTTTATTTAAAAAAAAGCAATACTCATGGTATGGAAAAAAAAAAAAAAAAAAAAAAAAAACAGCTCAAAGCGTAAAATAAAATAAAAGTTTGTTTATTCATTATTTGTGAAGTGACCTTCAGCTGTAGGAAACATGCTTAATATATATAAAACCTGCTATTTTAAATAAAACACTATATTCAAAGAGGAGCTAATAAAGAATTTCAGTGTGTCAATCTGACTGGTCATTTCAGCTACAGTTGTAAGAGCTGAAAAATTAATTCTGAATGGCTGCACATAATGCTCCTCCTGGCAGAATCAATGCCCTGGCTGGGTACATTACTCACTGACTCAAAGGAAACCAGAGCATCTGGACTGGAGATCACCGCAGGGATCTGTTTAACCTGACCTGGTTGAGCAAAAAGGACACAGAAATGAATATAACTCTAAGTAGATCCTGGCATCTCAGTGACCAAGCTATATTACATTATAAATGTTACATAATAGGATGGTCCATTTTTTGAGGTACACTGCCATTCAGAAGTTTGGAGTTATGTTTAGGTAATTGTTTTTACTTTGTTTGTTTTTTCAGTTTTTTGTCTCTTACACTTACCAATGCTGCATTTATTTGATCAAAAATAGAGTAAAAAACAGCAACATTGTGAAATATTATAATTTAAAATTATTGTTTTATATAATATATATTAAAATGTAATTTATTGTGAAGGCAAAGCTGAATTTTCAGAAGCCATTACTCCAGAAGTCTTCACTGTCACAGGATTCCTCAAAAATCATTCCAATATTCTGATTTGGTCCTCAAGAAATATTTCTTTATTATTATTAATATTGAAACCACTTGTGCTGCAGAGTTTGCAGAGGTCGCCCACCGGTGTGCCATCAATTGACGGATGCACAAGCCAACAGATAAATGCTTTCTCTCACGCAATCAAGTGGGCAAATAAAGCAATCAGTGAACAGAAGTGGTGCATTTCTGAAAACAAGCCTAGAGTCGCATACAAGTTGACTTGGCAACACTGTATATCACCTATGTGCAGCTGTATTTCAGGAGATTTTGTGTGAAGTCCCCTGAGAGTGACTTCAAGGACTGTGGTGATGCTTAAAATATGCAATGCACAATGGCCAGCAGCATAAAACAAGCTGACAGTCTTACTCTACATACTTACACACTGACAGGTAATTTATTCCTCTCAGACCGGCAGGGTCACACTCAGGGGTGGGCAGCTGCCTCCAGCTCCACCGCAGGTGTCTCATTAGATTGCCTGTGCTGCCCTGTCAACTCCACTGAAGTACAGCAACAGCCAGACTACACAGTTCTGTGTCTTTTTCCTGTCGCTAGTCCAGCCAAGTACGAATTTCATCTGGATATGACTTGTTCTTGCTTTAGGAGTAATATAATCTGATTGATTGCACCAAGCCCCAGCTTAACATTTAAAGGGATATGGCATAAGGAATCACATTTTCATTTTTACATGTACTATAAAAAAAAACATAGTAGGTTTTAAGGTGATGATACACGGGGTGACTTTTTGAGCAATGTTGCCGTCAACGGGCAACCTGATGAGACACAGGGCAACTAATTAGGGCAACAGACAGTTGGCAGCAACTAATCACAGAGGAGCAAATCTATTGCCAGCTCAATAAATACTTTATTATAAACACTTGTTAGGCACTTTATTTCAACTTTTCAAATATTTTCTTCATTTTTATTAAAAATAAATGCCTTTCCGATCTGATTTGTTCGGCAAAAGGCGGATTCGAACCCGTGTCGATCGCATCAAAAGCTATTGAAATGTCAAACGCCCTACAGCCTACGCTACTACAGACATTGAAAAATCCTGTCTTTTTAGTATTTAACCGAAATCATTCAATAGCTTCATTACAGCATACACACATTACTTTCGGACAGTTGTTGGTATTTTAAGCAATATATATGAGGTAAATTCCCTGTTTTGGGTTGACGCATGACAACTTACTAGCGTAAAAAGATAAAAGTTCACACTCCTTTTCTCCACTCAACTGCCGCTGAGAGGCCGCCATCTTGTTTGAATTTTTTCTGAAATCTCCGAACCGGTCACGTGATCGGCTGCTAACATTCTGATTGGAGGATCTCAAAAAATTGCCCACAACTGCTCTAACGTATCCAGATATAAATTTGTTGCTCATTCTCAATGGGAAAGTGCCCAAGCAACATTGCTCAAAAAGTTGCCCCGTGTATCATCACCTTTATATCTAAAACGAAACATTTCGCTGCAAAGAGAGCATTTTTTGAAACTCATTTCAAAAACCTCTTTTCAACTTTATCCATTGTGGTGGACATTTCCAGAGCACAAAAAAAAAAAAAAAAAACCTTTGATTGGGTCTTTTTGCAGTTGTTGTCAGCATGTTAAATGTAGTATGCTAACATGCTAAATGTACTATGTTCGGCATTGTTGTCAACTACTTTCAAATGGAAAGTAACTAAAGCCTGTTCGAAAATTCACAAAAATGTCAATAGATGATGTAATATGCCAATTCTTCATGGCGTAATTACATCATATTTGTAGTCTGCTTAGTGTCAGCCCTTCACATGTTTTCTTCTCTCTTAATGCTGCGTTCACACCAGACGCGACTTGCGCGAATAAATCGCGCTATTCGCGCGTAGTTGGACGCTTGAACATTTTGAGTTTACTCGCTTCATTTGCGCGTAAAAATCCCTTCACACGCGAATTCGCGTCATGAGAGGGGATCTCCCGCTCCTTTATGTGTCCTAGACTTTCCTACTGCTTTCTGCACATTTCCTCTGAATAAACAAAACTTGTCAGTGGTGAAATAATTGTAAATTACAGCGAATAAGCTCAATTGGTCATCTTTAGTTGGCTTGTAGTCATATTATTCCAAGATCCACCATACATCCAAGATGTCCATGTCCTTCTCTCTTCAGTTGAAAAGAAATAAAGGTTTCTGATGAAAACATTCCAAGATTTTTCTCCATATAGTGAACTTCAATGGCCTCCAAATGGTTGAAGGTCAAAATTACAGTTTCAGTGCAGCTTCAAAGCGTTCTATGTGATCCCAGACGAGGAATAAGGGTCTTATCTAGAGAAACCATTGCTCATTTTGACCTTCATTTCAACCATTGAAGTCCACTATATGGAGAAAAATCCTGGAATGTTTATCAAAAACCTTAATTTCTTTATGACTGAAGAGAGAAGGACATGGTCATCTTGGATGACATGGGGGTGAGTAAATTATCAGGAAAATTTAATTTGAAAGTGAACTAATCCTTTAAGGGCTCGCACATCTAAAAATGGCAGACAACATTGCGGAGAAGTTTATCGCCGAGGTCCAGAAAAAGCCACCACTGTTTGTCAAGTCAAACCCCCTTTTAAAGGATACTTTAAAGAAAATAGATACATGGAAAACAATCAGCCAAGCCCTAGGAATAAATGGTGAGAAGTATCAACGATGAGATCATTATGCCAGGCTAGCAAACGGTGTTAAAAAAAAAAAAATTACCTCAGGTATCCTACGCTAGTTTCGACAACATTTCCTTGCTTCCTTTGAAGTTACAGTGAAATTAGATTAGATCGATTGCACTAGCTATTCACTCGAAACTTAGCACGCTGAGGACATCTGCTGGCTAAAGCCATGTAAATGCAACCAGAACAGCAAAAACATGTTTTACACACTTTGAAACCGCAGCGTGTGAGCTTAGAATAAACAGACCGTTTTCATTCGTTGGTGTGGAGACAAATATAGTTATCGTTCTAGTTATCTTTCTTGGTGTGAACGGGCCCTTTACTCTCTGTGCTTTGTATCTTATTGCAGCCAAATTACTAAAAAAAGTGATTCTGCTATAAAATCTAGATTTATAACAGAGTGATTTTGTCACTCACTGTGTGATCTAGAGTGATTTTGTCTGACAAAACTCTACACATATAAGTTGGCAGTGCTTCAAACAAAAATATTTACAAAAACGGTGTAAAAAAGAACATTTGTGTAGTGTTTATTCTAAGCTAATCAGTATGCTGAGCTAGTACGCTTATGTATCATCTTGTAAAATAGTTAAAATGGTTAAAATAACAGTTTGAATGACAAAATGATTACTAGTCAGACACTGAAGAGTACTCATTTAAAATGATTTCTGACATTATAATCATTTTGGGATCAACGGTTGGACTATTCATTTGGACTGTTCATAACAACAGGTATGCATTTACACTATATACCTCAATACTTAAAGAATCCACTTCACCTATGGTCAAGAAGCAAGATCTTCACAGAATTCAGTACATACACTAGCGTTATAAAGTTTGGAGTCTATAAGATTTCTTAATGTTCCTAAAAATAAAAATAAAAAAAAAAAAAAAAAGAAAGAAAAAAAAAAACAGTAAAATTGCCTAAATGTTATTACAATGTAATTTATTACTCTGATGGCAAATCTGAATTTTCAATCTGAAATCTCAAAATCTGAAATCAATTCTCATACTATCAAATGATCAATTTAATGCATTCTTATTGAATACAAGTATTCTTTAAAAAAATATATATATATATAATATATATATATATATAAAATATACAGCTATGGAAAAAATTAAGAGACCACTTAACATTGATTTTTGAACTTGGAGTGGTCTCTTAAATAGCTGTATATTATTTGAAATATATATAGCTATGGAAAAAATTAAAAATTGAGGTCTTTATATATATATATATATATCAAATGATATATAATATATAATATATAATATATAATATATATATATATATATATATATATATATATATATATATATATATATATATATATATATATATATATATATATATATATATATATATATATATATATATATATATAGTACACTATCGTTTAAAGGTTTGGGGTCGGAGATATATATATATATATATATATATATATATATATATATCCGACCCCAAACCTTTGAACGATAGTGTACAATACCGTAATTCAGATGCACCTTCTGTTTGGCGGAGGTTTTATGGCGAAGTGTTTGACCATCTCTGTACGTCTACTATGTTTGTGGAAATAGTGTTCCACAAGAGCAACAAATAGTGTTTCCTCAGTCCAAATTTAAACAGACAGCCAACAGCATGATAGTCAAGACATAACAGCTGGGGGTCTCACTGCACCAGACCGGATCCCCACACGTCACCCACTCGGCAAGCTCGCCAGTGTACATGAAAGACAGAGAGAGAAAGAGAGCGAGCCAGAATGGGGACACAGAGTACCGCATGTAGTCAAAAGTGCAAAGGCCATGTGATTACCCTTCAAACCACTGCACATCCAAAACACAAATATCAAGATAAATCATACATAAATAAATGAAAAAATAAATAAATAAAATAATAATAATTCAAAAACCTGAACATTTTTTAGCTACAGCATTCAGCACTAATGTGTGTGTGTATGTGGGGGCAGCGAGTAATCCTGTGGAAGTGAATGGGAAGTGACTCATTAAGCGTGGAAGTGTGAGTGCAGAACTCGGCCACAGCGGCCGCCGGCTCCCACCTGCAGCTCTAGACACAGACACACGCACATCACCTCGTTGACCTCTGCGACCCCTGCTGACATCACCATAGCAGTACAACCACACTGTATAAAATCTCAGCACAGCGACAGTCGTTCAACCACGACAAACCATTGCCAAATTTTCATATTCAGGACAGGACACACAAGATGTTGCATACATTTTTCAGGTGATATAGCATTAGTTATGATAACAGGATAATCTTTAACATTTAAATAATTTCAGAATGGGCTTGTTTGTTTGAGAATGCAAATGCCCAACATATAAGAATGTCAGTTTGTGCTATATTTTCAGCTGACAGTCTTTCCTGCAGAAAGAAACCGGCTGTGAGAGGCAGGACTCGTGTAAAACCTCTGATCATACTTCTAACGAGACCTACATTCAGAAGAACGAGACACACAGCTTCAAACTGGAACAAACAGCAACATCACCTCCTCCTCATGGTGCCACTTACCCAAATTTCCTGAGATACAATTAGATACAATTCTCGACAAAAAGATTTGTGCAATAGTTGCTAATATTAGTCCCATATAATATATTTGAAATGGACCCCAAGAAATATGAATGTCCAAAGAGTCTTTAAATCTCTTCATTTCACATTAACAATATACAGTACACAACATCCACATTTACATGGACAAAACAAATAAACAAAACAGGATAACCAAGCAATATTTGTCTCTATAAATGCACTCAAAGACAAAAACAACAGCAGCATGACACATGAGAAATTATTTTAAAAGCAAGATACTTTACATTCTGTCCCTCATCTGAATCCTCCATTTAGCCAGGGATGTCCTCTCCAGTCTTCACAGAATGACACCACGCAATGACCTCAAGTAAAGCAACTGCTCATTAACACTTCCACAGCTTATTCTTGTAGCTACTCTAGTGTATTTCAGCTGACCAAGATAAAGATCAAATTCTCTTACAGTCAAAAATAGGTCTTTCCAAAGACAATTAAGGGATAAATGCTAAGCTACTTAGAGCTTAAAAGGTAAGCCAAGGCTGAAACTTTTACTCTAAAAACTTCTAGGAACTATAATAAAATACATAACTCAAAAACTAACTGATAAAAAAAAAAAATTATCAATAAATTTTTATCAAAAAGTCCAATTTAATTATTCTTAACAGGTGTAATATACAAGTTAAGAAAGGTTGCGTCAACAGCACACTAAAGACCACCTAAGTAGCTGTGGAAGACCACTGAGAACATAAGAACATCTCTGAACGCATACTAAATTATTAAAGTTAATTCATCACAGCTTGACTGAAATCTTAAAAAAAGTTCCAGAAAAATTTGCTAAGGATATTGACTGAAAATTCAGAACACAATCCTGAAAAGAACACAAATGAACCCTGCCAGAGTCCGGAGAGAGAAATCCCAAGACAATGTGAGTTTTGATGGTTATCCATAATGAACATTCATGTAGGTCCACAACTATTGCAGGAATTTGTTCAGTAAATACACATTAGCTAAAAAAAAAAAAAAAAAAAAAAATAGAATCAGTAGTATGTCTACTTGTTTTTTGGATTACTATGTAAACATATTCTAACTGAAAACTCCCTCCCCAGACCACCCAAACTCATGCTTTGAACAAGTAGTTGATCAATTTGGATTATTAGCTGATGCCAATGATATCTTAGAAACCAATATAAAGTCAATATATATGATATATTTAGTTTAAAAGATAGTAAATAACATGCTACAATTACATTTATTTGTTTTGCATAATGTTTACTAAATCAGAAATTAATCATTTAAAAATGAATCTATGAAATAATTTAAACAAAAAAAAAAAACTAAAATAAACAGAACTTCTGTAATCTTATAGTATTTTCACAAAGAAAGTTAAAACACGAATAATAATAAAAAAAGGAAGTCACATTTTATCAAAAAGACCAACTAAAGCTAATTTTACATTACAGTACAATGACTATGACACTCTTAGAAAACAGGTTCAGTGGGGTATTATAAATAACCTAGGGTTCTTGACTAAATTTTAAAGAATACTTTATGCCAAAAAGGTTATAAATAAAGGATAAATGTCTTATATGACTGGATAATACTTTCGTGTTTAACTGGTTGCTTCAATTTTTATAGTGATAAAGTATGTTTACCAGCTGCCTAATTCATAAAATCTAGTTAAAATTAAAAATGAATTAAAATTAAATCCATTAAAGGGGACCGATTATGCAAAATTCAATTTTGGACACAAATGTGTGTTGGCAGTGTGTGTACACAACCACCCTATAATGATAAAAATCCAACCACTCCTTTTTTTTTTAATTACCATAAATCATAAGCAGTGTCTCAGAACAAGCCGTTTCCAGATCCCTGGCAGTATGACGTCACTTTTTTTTTTTTCTCAGGTGTTCTGTAGCTGGATGGATTTATCCACATAGCTCTCTCAATTTACTTCCGAAATCTGAGCCGCTGAAGACGAGGTGGATTAATTGTGTTTTCAAAGAAAATGCACCCTCAACTCTACCGAAATTCATTTACGTCTGCGTGAATCATTTCACACCGGACTGCATTGTGAATGTCAATACAAAGGGACAATACAAAACAGAGTTTGTGCTAAAAGGTTGTTACTCAAGGATAGATCAGTACAAACTGGTCATGATCCAGCTTACAGTCTCCAGAGTGATACTGGATATGGTAGTAATGAAGGTGAGAGCACTTTATTACGGTTCATTGGAGTTGATTTATGTATATAAAGTTTACCAGTTCATTAAGCAACACCCAAAAAGGCATAAGGTCTTTATATATTTGCTTAATGTTAGTTGTAACGAGTGTTTGTGTAATTCGCTATGTATGTTGATGATAATGCGAGCTCTTACAGTGATTTTCTAGAGTGAAAACGGACGCTTCATATTTTGTGTGAAGTACAATAAATGTTATAAAACTCGCTTGTACTAATATAGTGGATAAAAACAAGATGACAATATAAAGTTATAACCATAATTAAACTAAACTATACCTGTTCTATCTCCATGCAGCATATATTCACATATATTAGTTTCTGTCATTATAGTGCGTCCTGACTAGGGCTGGGCGATATATCGAATGCTTTTGTCACTCACATTTCGTCAGTAAAGCCGGTTCCCTGATTACCGCTAAATCGCCATCACCTGCTTTCAAATGGAGCGCCATTTAATAGACAGAGCCGTAGTTCACTAACAAGCCACGCAATATTGTGTTCAATATCGACGGCATTTCATATCGATATTGAACGCGATATTGCGTGGCTTGTTAGTAAACTACGGCTCTGTCTATTAAATGCTGCTCCATTTGAAAGCAGGTGATGGCGATTTAGCGGTAATCAGGGAACCGGCTTTACTGACGAAATGTGAGTGACAAAAGCATTCGATATATCGCCCAGCCCTAGTCAGGACGCACTATAATGACAGAAACTAATATATGTGAATATATGCAAATATATTCGAACGAGCCCTCTTAGCCACCTTAGGGCTGCACTCGATTGCAATGTCTGAAGTAAACCATGCCCTCCTCATTACCCTACAGACAAAGAAATGTAAAAATACATGAATGCATAAATAAATAAATAAATAAATAAATAAATAAATATTGAAAAATCAAAATCAAAATGAATGTATAAAAATAAAAAAATAAACATATACATAAATAAGTAAATAAATATATAAAATTACTTTTTTTTTGCTTTTTTGCTTTATGTTTATTTATTTATATAGGCCTATTTATTTATTTAATTATTTTGGCTTTTTTTACATTTCTTTGTATATTTATTTATGTTTTTATTTATTTTTAATTTTGGCAGACTTGGGATTCCATATTTATACACCACTGAAAACATAGTTATGTGTATTACTTAAAGTCTTGAAATTAAAAGGTTCTTTATTGGCATCTACGATTCCATGAACAACCTTTAACATCCATGGAACATCCTTTAACATCCATGGAACCATCCATGGTTCTTTATAGTGGAAAAAGGTTCCTTAGATTATTCAAATGTTCTTCAAAGTAGGAAAAAATGTTCTTATAAGAAACAAGGAACCCAAAATGGTTCTTATATAGCATCACTGTGAAAACCGCCTTTTGGAACCTTTTTTCAAAAGTCGACTGACTACATCAGGTTTTTTCTCCCACCTCCAATGGAAAAAAAAATCTTGGGGCAAAATACCTAATATTTTAGTTAAAGTCCAGAGTCAAGTGAAGGGAGAACAATGGTCACGCAGAACACTATGTTTTGGTGCAAGACACCTTGACTGACATTATAAATGGTGGAAGGAATGATGAAAAGTATAAATTATTGCCCCTTTAAATAAGCAGCAGCACCTGAAAAGAAAAGCTAATTGACTGTCTTTTTGAGATTGAAATCAGGAGCACCTGACATATTTTGAGTGTAGTCACAACCACACACATCCAGGCACATAAAACTGACAGTGTGTCACTCTCTGCAAACCATGCTTATTGTCTTCAAAGAGAAGTTCTTGAAAAGGGCAAACCACTCAGTAAAAAGCAAACCAATAAAAGGAGACTAAAATACATACTAAAAACACTTACACTGCACACAGTATAACATTCTTGTTAAAAAAAAAAACATGCATGTGCAAGACCATGCACTAGATTTTAAATGTCATTTATCTAGAAAAAAACTCTCGCCTCAATTAAGACCAAGCAAAATGATCAGATCTCAAATTCAACTCATAACTTCCATGGTAAATTAGTACCGGAAATCCATCACTGGACATATGCCTTTGGAAGTTCAAGCATGCTAGACTTTAAAGGAGAGCCCTGGGTGATCTGCCCTCAGGTAGAGAGTTGGTCATGGCTGTGCATTTGCAGCAGCACAGATGTTATGCTTTTGTCACTCCAGACAAATATAAAACACTCCAGATAGAAAAAAAGCATCTCTAAAGCAGCACATTATATAACCCTAGCATATTTAAAGTGCATGTCTGTAAGTGTTCAGACATTGCAAGTGTTCGGTGCTCAGCAAACGTCCTCTTTACTTGCAAACCCGCGATAACTGTTGAATTCTAGAGGTGCAGGTGTGTGCTTAACACACTTAGCCAGTTAAATTCTGGTAATGGACAAAACCAGTAGATTATGATCTCATTATGCTAATTTCTTTCAGTAATTCCTGATGCTAGGGTTTTTAAAACACTTCAGCATTCTGTTATGATGATGAGTGATAATGATGAAAACAGATTTACCTTTCAAACACTCTCAAGAGTACTCTGATCACATTTAAGTAAGAACACCCTTAAAAAAAAACCTAATCACAGTTCTAGAGTGACACATTTGTACCACTGAAATGGGAGCCCCAAGTCTCTAAATGTTGTTTATATAAATAAATAGCCATCTTTGCCTGGAAGGCCAGAAAGAAATATGGTTCTGTATATACAGCAGCACAAAGCACACTGAATAATGTCTGTATCAACAAGTAACTGCAGATAATCCCCATCTTGAATACATTAGCCTCAAGTAAAGCCTGCAGTGAGAAAATAATAGTAAAAATCAAGACTCCGTAATGCATCTTTAATGATTCAATTTTTACATTCTAATTTCTAATCCAAATAGTCAGGCAGCTCCAGCTGATTTCATGCTCTCAGATGTGCAGCCAAAAAATATGGTCTAGTTTTTTCCCAGTTATTTCTCCTCCATGCAATCACTCAAAAAGGAGTTTTGATTTTCTCTGAAACCACACCACCATTTTTTCCTCAATCTGAGAGAGGCTGACAGCCGTAACACTAGTGATTGACAGCAAAGCATGCATCTCATGCTTGTCAAAGATATGAATGACAACAGTTAACTGCTTTGTTCATACAGCACTTATCAACCTAAACAGCTCTCAAAATTCCTTTGTGAGTCCTGAAGACTTAAGGGAGTCACTTTAGTTATAAAATGAGGTTGTGTAACTCTTATAACTGCCTATATGGAGACATCCTGAATCTTATTATCAAATCTTTGAGAAATTAAGCTAATAATAATAATAATAATAATCATCATCATTCACTCCCCATCTCACTTTCTAACTAAATAACAGCCTAATCAGTGCACACTTCACAGTTTGATCACCTTTTGCAGCATTTTTTTATTAAACTGAAGATATATCACACAGACAGATAGACAGAATTTTGTGAATACTCATTTGAAGCAATTCCATGTCAAATAAACAGAATCTGTAGGCTAAAGCTCTAGCCATAGTACTGTAACTAATGACCTGTATATTAAAATACTCCAAACAGTACGAAGAACAATGTAAACACGCATATGGATGCCTTCTTACCTTTGTGCTAACGATACATAAACAGTCCATTCTTCAGAGCGCGACCTCTCAGCATCTCATTGCAGCTGCTCTAATCCTGTCGCTAAAATATACGAATACGAATGCATATGCATGAAAGCATTGTGCGCGCGACATGAACTTACTCTCAGTTGAGCAAACAACGAACGCATCCATATACTCAGAAGTCAAGTTTGCATCACCTCGTGTTTCCTTTCAGCGGCAGCGCGTCGGGGATGCTGAGGAGGAGGACGCCTGCACTCATATTGAAGCGCGTTCAGAGTTGATAAGAGCACCGCGGGGAGACCGACCAGCATAATGTGCTCCCCTCACCTCTGGACTCGCGCGCTCCAACAGTACGTCACTGTGTGTGGGTAACCGCGCGCGTTAAAACGCCTCTGCCCTCACTCTACCGTTTCAACATCAACAGTGGACTTCAGGTTTTTACAATGAAATAGGGAGGGGGGTCGCTAAATGTTTGAGATGACGGTGATCCTCAAACAACAACGAAAGGATGTAAAAGTTAAATTATTCTGCACCAAGTTTGTGATTAATTGTGTTATGCTGAGATATAGGCCTACTTCATCTGTAAAAATGTATTCATGTAAATGTTAAATGGTTTTATCTTTATGTCAAGCCCAAGGGAGATACAAACTTTAAAAAATTACAATAAAAGTAATATGATTAAGAAAAAACATGCAATTGTATTATTTGAATTCTAGTGTGTTGGTAGCCTAAATACCAATAGATAAGGCTTTAATGCGCTTTTAAAGGGTGACAATAGCAGGAAAGGTTCATTGATTAGCATGTAGACAAAAAGCACAAACTGGTCGATAATACTGATCCCCAGCAGTCCTTCAAGCTGATTTTTCTTGACATTTCTAAAGCTACTGCTGCCCTTACAAAAGGTTTAAGGAAGTATTTAAGGAATTGTTCCATAAATGTATCCAAAAAGCTATAGTAAAATACTAAAATATTTGAAAAGCTTAGGTTGTTTTTAACCCGGCATTTCTTTTTTTACACTTTCTTTTTCTTTTTTAAATAACCTAAACTTTTTAAATATTTTGGGTGAAATGTTTGACCAACCAGCTGGGCAGTTTTATTTAACCCTATTGTTGTTTTAAAATTACTATATGGCTGGCTTAAAACTACCCCAAAATAGTTGGAAATTAAAAATCAGATACACAAGTACTAGAGGCAACAATAATAAAATCAAAAATGTGAAGATTTATTAATAAGAAATTTAATAAATGTTTATCGTTTAATTATTACTCATTAATTTTATTAATAAATGTTAATTTCCAACATATTTTGGGTTCATTTTATGCAAGCAATACAGTAATTTTTAAATGGTTGAGTTAGCTGAGTTACCCAGCAGGTTGGGCAAACATTTAACCCAACCACTGGGTTAAAACAACCCAATTGCTGGGTTTGTCCATTTTCAACCCAACTTAGGTTGTTTTTAAAGGATTGGTTCACTTTGAAATGAAAATTAGCCCAAGCTTTACTCACCCTCAAGCCATCCTAGGTGTATATGACTTTCTTCTTTCTCATGAACATAATCGGAGAAATATTAATAAATATCCTGACGCATCCAAGCTTTATAATGGCAGTTAAAGGGATCAATGAGTATGAGCTGAAGATAGTGCTTCCATCCACATCCATCCATCATAAATATGTTCTCCGCACGGCTCCGGGGGGTTAATAAAGGCCTTCTGAAGCGAAGCAATGTGTTTGTGTTGTTAAAAAAAAAAAATCTTTTCTTCCGTATTGAAGTTACGAAGAGTTACACTCACGTCAGTTACACTTTTTCCGTAAGCTGAATAAGGAAGGCGTAGGACGTAAGCTTTGTGAACTGCAAGAGCTTTACACTTTCTGCATACGTTGAGTACATTGCTGAAGCTAGATATTTTACTTCATAACTTGTTAAATATGGATATTTCTTTTACACAAACGAATCGCTTCGATTCAGAAGGCCTTTATTAACCCCCCGGAGCCGTGTGGAGTATGTTTATGATGGATGGATGTGGATGGATGCACTTTCTTCAGCTCATACTTATTGATCCCCATCACTGCCATTATAAAGCTAGGCATGTTAGACTCAATTACACTTTCTTATGTGCTTTCAAATCACTGTGGAGACAGAGGTTTGAAGGAGAAAAGGTAAAACACCACAAAGCTATTAGCACATCCTCTGTGCTAGACTGCGGGTGGAGACGTGAAATTCATCTACATTCAAACACTCATCTGATTCATTTGAGATTTCATAGAAATGAGAGTGCTTGTTAAAACTCTTTCTATCCTCAGTGTGGCAGATTACTTGCAATCCCAACAGAAGGAAAGTCTACCCACTCTCGAAAATGTGAGCAACAATTTAAATGAAAAAAGCATGACCAGCCCTTATCCAATTTAAATGAGAACATTATTAAATAACAAGATAACTCTAAATATCCTGCACTTAGTGTCACAGAGCTCCTATGGACTATTTTAGAGTAACGCATTTAAACTGAAATCAGTTTAGACAATCTTCACACATTCTGCATCAAGCACTTTAATTAAGGGGCATTACATCCTCAGTTTTTTTCAACAAATACTGGAGGTTTTGAAGTAGTTTCACCAGCGCTGAATCATTATGACGTTTAAAAATGACATTATGACATTACGACGTGTCTCTGAATGATCTTACAAATACAGATACCAACCATAATCCAATATCTATAGTGAAGCAATATAATACTCCCAATCATTCTGTTTTTGCCAAATATCAACACAGCTCAAAAAACGAAGTTCGTTTGATTTAAATTTTTGACAACATTATCAGTTACCTTGTCTATTTTTAATCCGCCAATGAAAATAGTCTACAAACCCAAAGGAGGATCAACATTGAACAACACGGTAGTGCTGTTTTGTTCGTAATGAATCAATGGTTTTCAATAAATCATTGAATGAATAACAACGGCTTCCACAAGAATAAAGAATAATTGATTCTTGTTTGTTTCAGCATCAGCAATGGAGTCATAAATGGCAGCACTTACCTTGCATGCAGAAAATCAATAACAACATTCAAGATGAAGCACATACAGTATAATATAATATTCCGCTTACCTCTTCGCTTTGAACATGGATGTTGGGTACAGTTTCTGTTGGTCTAGTGGGGCTGGGAGGGCCGGAGAGATTCCATTCATTAACAGGAGGAAAAGGTTCTCTGGTTTTAAGGCTTGATGGCTCTATGGGCTTATCCTCATTATCCTGGAGGCTCACTTCATAAAATTCCTGGATATCTGAAAGAATTAACAGGTTATAGTGAAGTACATGAGATTATAAAGCCACCAAAACAGATAATAATCCCTACAAATGTTCACAGAATCAACCTTTCATGAAAATACAAAATTCACACTATTCACCTTATGAATATTAGAATGAATTTGTACCCATTTTGCAGAGACACACATGGCCATTAAGTGTAAATGGAATTAGCATAACCCCATTACAATATGTATGAATAAAATTGCTTTTAAAGGGATAGTTAACCCAAAAATGAAAAATTGATGTTTATCTGCTTAACCCCATGGCATTCCAAGATGTAGGTGACTTTGTTTCTTCAGTAGAACACAAATGATGATTTTTAACTCCAACCATTGCCGTCTGTCAGTCAAATAATGGGAGTGAATGGGAACTTCTACTATAAGAGTAAATAAAACTTGCATAGACAAGTCCAAATTAAACCCTGCGGCTCATGACAACACATTGATGTCCTAAGACACGAAACGATCGGTTTGTGCGATAAACCGAACAGTATTTATATCATTT
The DNA here is from genome assembly GCF_024489055.1 of Chanodichthys erythropterus. Classification (NCBI taxonomy): domain Eukaryota; kingdom Metazoa; phylum Chordata; class Actinopteri; order Cypriniformes; family Xenocyprididae; genus Chanodichthys; species Chanodichthys erythropterus. Next base: position 19,814,755 of record NC_090241.1, on the reverse strand, counting down.
TTTAACTCTAATACACCACTATGTCCAACCGCGTTCATCACTTGATTTGTTTGGTCTGATCGCGCTCTGACAGCGGCAGTGATGTCTCGCGAATATACTTCAATGAGAGCGAGACATCACTGCCGCTGTCAGAGCGTGATCAGACCAAACGAATCGAGTGATGAATGCAGTTGGACATAGTGGTGTATTAGAGGTAAAAAAAAAAATGATAAATACTGTTCGGTTTCTCACACAAACCGATCGTTTTGTGTCTTAGGACATCAATGTGTTGTCACGAGCTGCAGGGTTTAATTTGGACTTGTCTATGCAAGTTTTATTCACTCTTATAGTAGAAGTTCCCATCCACCAGTATTATTAGACTGACAGACGGCAATGGTTGAAGTTAAAAATCATAATTTGTGTTCTACTGAAGAAACAAATTCACCAACATATTGAATGCGCTTGGGGTAAGCAGATAAACATCAAATTTTCATTTTTGGGTGAACTATCCCTTTAAAAACTAAATTTGCCCTATTAGTTGTAGCCTGACACTTCTCTGAAGTAAAATATGATAAAAACATTTTTTTTAAAAATATTAATAATGAAATAAGTCTTAGCAAAAGTGCACCCAGAAGCACATTTGCTCATAAGCTAAAAAGTTATGAGCACATTAAAAATGCAAACGTATCAAATAATGATTTTACATTTATAAATGGATACAAGGAGACATTTACAAGCAAAATTATTAATTTATTAGAATACAAAATAATTATTTCTGCTCCAAACTGCATTAAATAATTATGCGAGTACAGAGTCAGGCAAGAGCCAGCCAGGTTTAGTTATTCATAAGTAAAAGCAAGTAGGATGTTTCAGATTATTTTTTTCTAAAAACCTTAAAGCAGAACTAAGCAAGATTCACGAAGCTCCCCCTACAGTTTCCTTCAGTGAATGACACTGTCATAAATACTCCAAGCACAGCTCTGGACTAGAACGACTACAACACTTGCCAGCGCACTAATACAGTACAAGAAAGAGGAGGTGGGTAATTTGCAAATACAGTACACTCGATGGAGGTGGGTAATTTTCGAACTTGTCTTATAAAGACATAATATATAAATTGTTTTTGAATTACCGTAAAGCATTTTGTCACTCTCGCGTGAACGTGAACATGAGGCGAGATTGTGTCGGGTCGATGCAGCTCAACTTGCAAGTGCTGTATTTTGGCGTAGACGTGCCAGAGGGAGTTAGTGCTCGCCTCAAACACACCAATACAAGTCAATTAACCATCGTAAGGACTTAGAAAACTATTTATGAAGGTAAAAAAAGTTACTTAGTTCTGCTTTAAGATTAAATTTGTATTTACTTGGCTAAAAACCTTTTCAAAAGTATCAACAGAATAAAAAGGGGCAGAAGAATAACAGTGCAGCAAAATATGTTTAATGAACAGTGGATTCTGACCAGATTAACACTTTGCTGAATTGTCTCCTGATAATAAAAATTATGTGCGAGTCTTGAGTGTCCTATCCGGCATCGTGTGAAAATGACTTGATCACAGTGATTATTAAAATGGAATATATGTTTTTCCCAACATCAAGATGTATTTCATGTAATTTATTGTTAAAGCACTTATCCCATTCCAATTGCTATTTATTTTTTGGTGGATGTATTTAATGTTGGTCTCAGATCTGTGAAAGGTATAGAGCATTTTACTGGTTCTGTAGATAGGCCTGATGGGTTTTTTTGGCAGCCCTCTTTGACATCATGCATAAAGTGTTGGAAATTTTAACCGGTTGATGGAAAAGTATTCTTAAAATGCATTTTAAAAATCGTAATAAGGAATTATGTTTTCAAGTGCTCACCCTCATGCTCCTAAATGCATTTTACAGTTTGCACACATCTATTTTTAGTCGCAAACGCAAGTGAAACGCTCGCACTGTTGAGCCCCGTTTATGTGTAGATTTTAGATAAGCCAAGCTTTTTGTGTCTGGATCTAATAATTTATTCAATAATACATTAAACACATTTCATACAGACTATGACTTATATACATGTTTTCTCTAATGAACATGTTTTCAATTTTTAAATTACAGTTCAGTTGCATATTTTTTCATGGGATATCATGTCGAAAATGTCTTGAAGTTCAGTGCTGGTAACCAGTCAATTGCTGGATTGCAGGTGCAGTTGTACACTTGAGAAAGGCATGTGGCTCTGGGCTGACTGTCCTTGTAAAAAGTATTGTATAGCATTGTAAGTCACTTTGTATAAATTCACAATGGATAAATGGCTACAGACTACTGCTATATACACCAAAGATATATTTCAGTGTCAAGTGCTATTACTGCTAATAAATGGTTTTAAAAAATGACTGCACCAAAAAAGGATCCATCTATTGACCATTATGCCGCCTTCAACACAGCAGTGCAGAATTTATTTGAAAATGTAAACGGAATTCATCTTCACATTTTTGTAAAAGTAGGCTGTACTGCACATCATGTCTACCCACACACAGAGCAGCAGACATGCATGTAACACACTAAGGATTTCTGTATGCACTGAAGTGAGATTCTGATTAAATGTTTAAAAAAAAATAACATTCTTTTGGCTTTTCAGATATACTGTGGAGTATGCATGTTTTCAGACTAAAAGACTCAGATGGACAAATAATAACACCATGAAACATTTATACTCTTTATGGTTGTTAACAGCACTTCCCAGGATTCGTGCAGAGATCAGGCCAAGCAAAATGATGAGAGTTCAAATCATGGAAAAATAATGGTAAGAATGAGTTGTAACCCTCTGAGCACAGCATAACTGGAAACTAAATAGAGCAATGATGCATTTCAAATGTCTCTTAATTAAGTATTGAGGGATTTAAGTATGCACCGCTGTGCTTTGATTTGTCAAGTGCTTATAGTAATTGAGGACATATAAAGATGAGATGTTCCAAATTACAATAAGGTAGGCCATGCTACTGTTAACAGGTTACAACTGCCAAAATCCATTTATCAAATATATCACCACAACCGTTTGAAGATGCACACTAACACTGTACACAGGGCATGCAGTATACAACAAATACACAAAAACATTTCAAGTTATTTCTGGATAATGTTCCATTGGACTTTTTAACAGTAAAAATGCTTATCACCACTAAATTTCTTCTTTCATTTTATCTTAATTACCTACCCTTTTTACTTAATTAACTCCCCAAAGAGCCAGCTTAAAAAGGGAAACTCAAAGGATTTTCCCAAATTGACGAAAATGAGACCAATTACTTGAAATGACTGAACACAAAAAATTGTTTAGACTACGTTCTCAGCAAATACAATCCAAGGCACTTTTTGACAAACACATGACCTGTTATATTTCCATTACTTGTCCATGCTTTGTGATTACTGGATAAGGACTTTTTTTTTTTTTTTTAAATAATAATTTAACATGGTGACTATGCCTGCAAAAAAAAACACTAAGCAAAAGTGCAGGAATGCCATAACTTTAAAATGCTTTCCATGAGCATGGAAACCCTGCTTCTTAAAAATGTCTCTTAATTGTCATTCGTGACCCTGGACCACAAAACCAGTCATAAGTCGCACGGGTATATTTGTAGCAATAGCCAACAAAACATTGTATGGGTCAAAATTATCGATTTTTCCTTAATACTCTAATGATTTTTGGCATAAAGTAAAGATCATGTTCCATGAAGATATTTTGTACATTTCCTACCATAAATATCTCAAAATTTTATTCTTGTAAGTAATATACATTGCTAAGGACTTCATTTGGACAACTTTCAAGGCAATTTTCTCAATATTTCGATTATTTTGCACCCTCATATTCCAGATTTTCAAATAGTTGTATCTCGGCCAAATATTGTCCTATCCTAACAAACCATACATCAATGCAAAGCTTATTTATTGATGTATAAATTGACCCTTATGACTGATTTTGTGGTCCAAGGTCACATTTGTCTGAAAAACATTCCCAAAAGTTTAAAATGCTTTGTGCAAACACCTTAATTTGCAATGCTGATGTAATACATCACTGAACTTGTCAAACACAAATAGCGTTGAAGTCAAACCTGTTCCACCATATCAGCACACAAGACAATGTTAAGAAACTTCCCCAAGGAAAACATAAGGTTGTTCTAGCAGCAACTCACCTATAAGAGCCTGGAAGAGTGTACTCTGAAATATGTTGATGACTCTCTCAATTGAAAGTCTGAGATGAGGGTCTCCAGTCTGACTGAGTTTAGTTCTGTATTCCTCCAGAAGCTGCAGTGCCCTCTGAGCATCTGAAAATATCATTATAAAACACTGCTGAAAACACTGGTCAAACACACAAAATAAAGATTTTTTTCATAACTTATAACTCATTCACATATTGGCTATAAGTTATTTATATGCATTTTAAAGAAACCTCACCTTTCTTTCTCACTGGCATGATCAAGACTCAAAGATTCAAAGTCTCACACTGTTTAAAATGCGCCTGCTGCTGTAAAGCATTGGAATGAATGACCGATCGCTTTCACTTTCAGTCGCGTCACTTTGATTTAGCAGTGATCAACAATCACCGGTGATCGCTGCCCGGGCCAGAGTGACATGTGAGAGTGAAAGCTCAATATCAACAGTCCACCAATACAATAAAAAACTATAAACGACCACTTCACTCATAACCTGCTGTCAAAGGCGGCAGGACCCCGTGGGCACTTTCATACAACTCTGGACTTATACCAACTTTCTGCAGACGAATGAATGGATTAAATCAGAAAATCGCGGTGTGAATTACAAAGATTTGGAAAAACTGCCTCCGATATGTTGCAACTGAAGTGGCAGAATAGGCAGAAATACTAATAATCCTTGTTGAAGTGCAAGTAAAGTTCACTCGCAGACGGGTTGCCGTCCATACATCTCTCCCTTTCCTTACTGACTGGAGTCCTGGATCCCCACACGTCCGTAATCGAAACTTCTTCAACGCAACACTTCCTCTTTCTTCTAGTGTGCCCGAATTCCCAAACTTTCCTGCAAAATGGCGACCTTGATATGCAAACAGATCACATGATCGACTGATCTACTGCCTTCCCTCTGCGCTCAAAGGAATCAGCGCTCAGGTTTCTTCACTCAGCTGCTGCGAGAAAGCAGCCGGTAAAAGAGGTCTTTATTAAGTTTATTCTTACTTAAAGTAATGAAATCTGGAGAAACTATATAGCTGAGAGCTTGCTGAGGTGTAGCCAACTATATTTTATTTTAAAACCTAACCAACAATGACATTTTTGGTTATGTAGCCTATAACATATAGCCTACTTTTTATATATTTTATTTAGGCTATGTTTTTATATGAAATCCTTCGTTTGTTTAACATTTAGGTGAAGAGTAGCTAAAAATTATGTGACATCAGATCAATCCTTATAATCCATTGGCCTTTTTCTGATGATGAAATGGTTTATAGTCTTTTGAATGGCCAGCTGGAATTATCAAAATCCTGCTTTACTTACTGATTGCAAGTACTGTCACCCAGGACTATAAAAAATGAAAGGCTTCTTTGTGATTTCACTACTTACACACATCAGTTATGTTTCTATTATTTGAATGGCGTTCTAAGAGCCCTTTTATATTTAATAGCCTATATTTCACAGTTTGTTTACATTTTTTGGTGACAAGTAAAGCTTAATGCTTTGTCTTCTTTTATTTTCATTGACGAAAACATATTTTAAAAATCTGTCGATGACATGCAAACAGATCGCATAAATGGTCAAGTTTTCAATGTATTAATTACTTTATGTATGTTAACTAAATATTACATTACAGTAACACTTTTTTTACAATGAGCAATAGATTTGTTGCAGTAGCTATTTATAATTTTTTTGTTAATATTATTTAATAAAAATACAACTCGTTCGTGTTAGCTTGGTTTCATTAAATAATATTAACAGACACAACTTTAGATTTTAATAATATACTACTCAATGTTGATATGAACATTAAAGGTGCTCTAAGCGATCCTGGGTGGAATAACTTCCTGTTGACATTCGAAGTGTTGTCAAACAAAACAGAGGCTAGCTAGACCCTCCCTCCTCCTCCTCCTCCCCCTCCCCTCCGTGCTTCCTGAAACAGTCATGAACGCGCATTTAAAATCATTCTTGTCGGTTATTGGCTGGAGCATGTTTATTATGATTCGTGGTCCAGGCTGCACCAGTTTGTTTTTATTGCCGTTTTCGGAGCTTGTGGTGACTAGAGACCGCGTTTTTTTACAGTGTGTTCAGGGGACAGGCAGCTAACGGATAGTGAGGAGATGTTTGCTGTATGTAAAAAAAAAATGTTTTGGCCTAAAAACGCATGACATCGCTTAGAGGACCTTTAACTAAGAATAATTTTTAATTGTTAGTTTTGTTTGTTCATGTTAACTAATATACTACTAATGTTAAAGGGATAGTTAGCCCAAAAATGACAGTTCTGTCATCATTTACTCACAGTCAAGTTGTTCCAAACCTGTATGAATTTCTTTCTTCCGCTGAACACAAAAGAAGATATTTTGAAGAATGTCGGAAACCAAACAGTTGTTGGACCCCATTGACTTCCATAGTATTTTTTTTTTTTTTCCATACCATAGTATGGAGCCAATGGGGTCCATGTCCATCAACTGTTTTGTTAACCATATTCTTCAAAATATTTTCCTTTGTGTTCAGCAGAAAAAAGGAAATTCATACAGGTTTGGAACAACTTGAGGATTAGTAAATGATGACAGAATTTTCATTGTTGGGTGAACTATCCCTTTAACAAGGAACCTTATTGTAAAGTGTTACTCAGGGACAGAATAATTTTGAATAATATGTTCACAGAGATGCCTATACTTCAATGCCCTGGTCACACATTATATATGCTCATTTATTCACTATCTGGATCAATATAATTAGCATACGTTTTAATCGTTCAGTTGTGTAACAGAGTTTGTTTCAGATGAGGCGTTTTGTCGTAGTATTTTGCATTGTGGCATCAATCAAAGGCACACTGTTACCACCAAAGACAAAGTCTGGCTAAGTTTGGCTTTTGTTAGTTGTTTTGTCCTTTGAAATGGCTTTTGTTATTTGAATCTTGTGAAGGGTGGATGTCGAGTCACAGGGTGCTGTCACATTGCCACAGTTTGGGTGGGGTGAAGTTTGCCACACAAAAAAACAGTGGTGTCTTTCTTAAACGCCCATAGAGTCAGAGGTTATTTTCCAGAGCATTTCATACACAAAGAAACTATGGTATGAATGGCTGTACAAGCAGACAATTTTCACAGATTTACAATGATTCATTGATGAAAAATGTGCACAAGCCAACTGAATACTATGAGTAGTATTTCCACAATTTTGACAAATACTTCTGCTGCCCACACAGTTTGACAAGCCTAGTCTTGACTTGTTGTAGTGTCTGGTTATCCCTAGTAATGTATTCTTACTATACAAATTCTATTGCACTATTCTGTGGAACCTGATTCCCACAGCATTGCTTATATAGTAAATAACCCATGCACATGAAATTTAAGTAAATAATGATATAGTTAATAATACTTGAAACCCCAGTTCACCTCTAAATGTATCCTTTTGATATTTTAATGATTTATGGAAAGTTACTACTAGATTTTGTGTTGCTTTAAATAAATAAAGCTTTCATCCTTCGGTGGTTATGTATAATTACAGTTGCACACACCCTCTGCTTTCTTTGGAGGCATGTAAGTGAAGAGCCTTGACATGGAATGCATGGCTGTAACCGGACCTGAGCACTTCTAACCCTTCATATTGAAACCAGGGGGTATTACGCAACATACACATCAAGTGGATTGTCTAATAATGTACAGCATTTTAAAGTATGGATATTAGATTCACATAGATCCAGAGCGCACATTTCAGACAACAGACCACCCACAGTCCATTCACTGACTTTCAGATGCATATTGCACTCAAAAAAACAGGTGTGCCCAAGTTGTTTTTTTCGGCTTAGTAGTCTTTGCATTCAAGTTCTAAGTCAAGTCCCAAGTTTCAATAGCAGTCAAGTTTCAAGTGTTAAAGGGATAGTTCACCCAAAAATGTATTACTCACCCCCATGTCGTTCTACACCCGTAAGACCTTCGTTCATCTTTGGAACACAAATTAAGATATTTTTGATGAAATCAGAGTCACAATATGACTCGTCCATAGACAGCAATATAATCACCACTTTCAATGTCCAGAGAGGTACTAAAGACATTGTTAAAACAGTCGACGTGACTGCAGTGGTTCAACCTTAAAGGGTTAGTTCACCCAAAAATGAAAATTCTGTCATTTATTACTTACCCTGCCAACGGCTGAAATCACGTGACTTTGGCGCTCCGAACAGCAGATTCAATACGCTGATTCATAATGCTCCGAAGCTTCCTGAAGCATTGTTTTGAAATCGGCCATCACTAAATAAATCGTTATCTAGTTTTTTTTGGTGCTCCAAAAATATCCTCGTCGCTTTATAATATTAATATTGAACCACTGTACTCACATGAACTGATTTAAATATGTTTTAAGTACCTTTATGGATCTTGAGAGAGGAAATGTCCATTGCTTCCTATGGAGGCCTCATGGAGCCATTGGATTTCAACTAAAATATCTTAATTTGTGTTCTGAAGATTAACGAAGGTCTTACGGGTGTGGAACGGCATGAGGGTAAGTAATAAATGACAGAATTTTCAGTTTTGGGTGAACTAACCCTTTAATTTTATGAAGCAACAAGAATACAGTTTGTGCGCAAAAACAAAACAAAAATAACGACTTTATTCAACAATATCTTTTCTTCTGTGTCATTCTCATACTTTGTTTACATCCAGCGCTCCCAGGCTCTACGTCAGAACTCCGACTCATTATAAAGTCCCTTTAAGACAAGTCGGTGTCCATCTTTGAAACGCCTCTCAGGCATGCAAGTGAAGCGCCTATCTTTTTGAATAGGAAAACATCAAATTCTCCAAAAATGTTCATGCGCAGTCCTAAGTTCGCATCTCTATAAAGCCAGGGACACACCTAACGATTCGCTGAAACATTCTAAGACTGAACTGAACACACATACCGATTGTTTCCTTCGACTGGAGCTGATTTATATACACAGCAAAATCTCCAGAGTTAAATCAACTCTGCTCAAAGTACATATGGTCCCTCTCTAAATAGTGTTCTAATAACACTAAAGCAGAGTTAAGGTAAATGAGATAATTAAGCAATTAATTCAGTGATGATTGTGCATTAGTGATGAACACCTGCTGTTAACAAGCAGAATCACTGAAGAAAAGAGAAACACAAGAACTACAACTAACTTCAGTCACTGCCTAATTAATTGCTTAATTATCTCATTAAATTTAGCTCTGCTTCAGTGTTACTTTTACTGTGTACTCACACATGGAATTTGAACACCGACTGTAATCGCAGACTGAACGCAACTGGCTCTGACTGGACATGTTTGAGCGCGATCAGTCATAAGTATCAATTTACATTCATAATCGGCCTTACAATCGTTAAGTGTCTGCGCGGCTTAAGAGGTGCGCGTCTGACTGTTTATATATAACTTGAGCTTCTAACGGCCGCTGCAGTGACACAGTGACTTTACCAATCAGCTCTTATTTAGAAGGCAGGACTTAGTCTGCCATATTGCGCATTGCACTTTCTCCCATTCAAAACAATACGAGTGATGCATCTTGTGTTTTTCTATAGTCTTTGCTCATTATTGGCCGGCTCCTGCGTCAACATCACACGCATGCGTCAAGCTGCTCACGTGTGCAGCTTTGGCCAGTACTGAGCCGACATTCAGACGTAAACATGGAAGCCTTCACTGTGCTTACTGCGGCAACTGCGTAAGGATAATGACAGGGAAGAGATTGTTGAATAAAGTCATTATTTTTGTTTTCTTTTTGCGCACACAAAGTATTCTCGTCGCTTCATAAAATTAAGGTTGAACCACTGCACTCACGTCGACGGTTTTAACGATGTCTTTAGTACCTTTCTGGACCTTGAAAGTGTTGATTATATTGCTGTCTATGGACGAGTCATTTACCTCTCGGATTTCATCAAAAATATCTTAATTTGTGTTTCAAAGATGAACAAAGGTCTTATGGATGTGGAACAACATGATGGTGAGTAATTAATGACAGAAATGTCATTTTTGGGTGAACTAACCCTTTAAACAAATCATTAGTGCTTTTTTTTGCCTAAATTAGTGTCACATTATTAATTAGGCTTTTAGAATTGTGGAAATTAATTATGATCTGCAATATATTTTTTTTTCACATATAACTTTAAAATATTCTAAGTTAAGAATTTTTCTTTAAAGATTCCGAGAAAACTTAACATTTATATATCGAGACATGGAAGTCGAGTCCAAGTCAACAACCAAAATATGGCAAGAGTTGGCTTTTGTTGTCTGATGATACGCAACTTCAGGGATCAGTCCGCCTGGAAACAGGGTTACGAGGAAGAACTAATCCTGGATTTGGTAATCTGAGTTTCATTTTAAACAACTTATATAGCAGATTTTATATTCTGTTTTGCAGTTGACTATGTCTGCAAAATAATCTGGATTATTACTTTTAGACAGACAGAAATGCTGAATCCAAATGACAAAATTTTATTTTTAAAATGGGTTTTGCAGCAGGACCAACACTGCTGTGCAATAGTATGAATGAGTTTTCTCTATTAGTCTGTTATTGTTTGTATCATGACATCAGATAAATCCATTCCTATAACTGGTCATTTTTCATGTTAGTCAGACAGACCTTTCCTGTAGGTGGTTCTTGGCCAGATTAAGATGCAAACTGAACCAGACTATATGCTGATAGTCAAAAGCTATGTTAGTCTCAGCCTCAGACGTCACGCCCACTTGGCTGAATGTTCTTTAACAGTCCGCCTGGAAACAAATGCCGTGGCCCATGAAGCAAAACGCCCTTGTGGAAGATGAATGCCGTCATGTTTACAAATGTGACAATGAATGCCTAATTATATTTTTAAAACATTTTATTAACAGAAACAGGGAGTGTCAATGTATTCACATTAATTAACCTCAATTGTTGTTATTATTATTTAATTTCAGACTTTCAATAACTGTGTGTTCTTTAATAAATCATTTGAAAATCATTTTAAATCACCCTGTGGCCCTGAGGCCCCCTAGTGGACTCCGCCCCCCTGATTGAGAACCACTGTAGACATTGCAATTATCATGTGACTCATTGAATTGTATGCAGGTTCAAATGATTCTTGGCATCTCTGAAGTAATTAATCACACAACACTAATGATCCCAGTCAAAGAATGCCAAGAGATTATTGTCATCCTATTTCTCTTCTCACCTTGCATTGACTAATTGTTAACAGCTACAATAGTGTCAAATCTGCACCCAGACAAAGCCATAATGTCCTATAATTAATATCCATTAGAAGCACTTTCAGATTTCTGCTCTCTGGATATATCTGATGTGATTTCTATAAAACATCACCTTGTTATTCTCAGATAGGCCTATCATGTGTAAATGGGGTTAATGTAATGAAATATTTAATTGATTTGATTAAATTATTAGACAGTTCACCATCATGGCGTCTGTTTAATGGCAATTCAAACGAAAATGCATTAATCTTTCAGTATCATTCACGATGATATACAATATGACATTTTCCTTTTATTTGGTTTCTGTCTTCTGTTGCTGACTTTTAAAGGCCAGAATGTCCATTCACAATGCCCATTTGAGTTATTCGAGATATTGAGGTTTTTATTACTCATTGTGGTGTGTATGATGCTTGGCCAGGTTTCAATGCTTCATTGCTGACTCAGGAATAATAATAATCCAGTAATATGTATAAAATTGTGTTTCATTTTCTTAAGCAGCAGTACTGCATCACTCAGAGCAGATCTCATTAGTGAGAAAGCTGAGATCCAGCAGTTAAGCTGCAGATCAGCAGCACTAAACTGTCTCATGAAATCATGTATCATGCCTGCACCTGTTAGGAGGTTTTATTATTAGAAAATGAACAAATAATACTGAGGTCTTTTGGCTTCAGTAATGTAGGTTCGTGTGAGGTTGAACAATAAGTCCAAACTGTGCACAAAGTGCATAACATGAAAACAGAAGATCAGGAGGAAACTTTAAAAAGATGCTAAGATGTTAATTAAGTCATATTATATACGAATTTACGCGGTCTGTCTGTGGATATTTAAGAAAATATTCTGTTCTATTTCTATAAATATTCCATATTGTAACGTTTATCGCATTCGAGATATAAGGTCCCTTGTGTTTGTTCATTTATTTGAATATATATACAGTCAAGAATTCCCAGTGGATGGAACCTGATAAAATATAAGGAGACAATATTCATTCATCCATTCGTTTTCCAAACCGCTTGTCCTGTGTAGTATATGGTCACGGGGATGCGGGAGCCTACACTCTTAGAAGAGGTCGAACCTTTGGAGTTCAATAAAGAACTTTACAGTGCAAATATGAACTTCTAACTATCAAAAAGGTTCAAAGTTGAACTTACAGGTAAACTGGTTATTTGGAAGTTCTTTTTAGAACCTTTGTTGTGGTAACAGGGTTCATATTAGAACCTGTGTATAGTTAAGGTTCGTTTATGAACCTTTTCTAATATGATTGGAGTGTACAGTCGATACAGTGTTTCATCTGTACCCCCCGACCTCCCCGCACATTTCTATAAATTGCATCATAACATTGAAAGACACCATGTTTTTTGTCCATTTTTAAAGCATAAACTAAGAAGACCAAGAATAAAAATTCAGTTTTACATTCATAAATGGACAAGAAGCTGTTCAATGTTAAATGGAGAGGTGACGTGAAATTCTTAGCCCTAAAAATAGACTGTGTTCAATATCTTTCGCTTAGACAACCGAAAAAATATTCCCCAATTGAAAAGGACACTATGCAGTTTTAGAGCAAAAATCATGAGTAAAGTGTGATGCACAGGCAATTTATTTTACGTGTTTCATCTCTCCTTCTGTTCCAACTTTATCTACTTTGTTATTAGCTCATGTTTTAGAAAACATTTCATAATTGTATTGTGTAAGGTTTCATCAGGAAGATTATTTTTTTCTTTATTTAGTTTATTATTATCATTACTACTACTACTACTACTACTACTATTGCTTTTACTACAGCTGTTGTTAATCATTGTGCTGAGATTGCTTGTGCCTAAATGTTTTTACAAAATAAGAATACTGACAAATAACTAGCAATTCAAAAGTACATTATTTTCACTAAAAGTAAACGAGATTATTAATATTGTTTCGTTTTTAAGCATGAATAAGCAAATCCTTCAAAATGCTTTAAATGTTTTCATCTGGGCTTTGGTACGCAACGCAATGCACTGAATCTCCACAAGTCTCTCTCGCGCAATGATGTCAGTGGTCACGTGGAAAAAACCGTTACAAATGTTGAAGCGGCAGCAGCAGGCCCGAGTGGGACTGAGCGGAACGACACAAAAATCTGAGGTAAGACAACATAACGTCTCAAATAAACTATTAACTTTTTGAAAAGCTATGAAACACCTTTTTAATGTCATTAACTTTAAGGTGTGTGATAATGAATAAATGACGACGGGCCTAAGCAGAACACGTCGTGTTAATTCGGCCACAATATTGTCAATTTAACGGCCTGGAGAAATAATTCCGGGTGTACCACTTACTACACCTTTCCCACATGTACTATTTCAAGATATTTCCCGTTTTTTTTATCCTTACTGTGTGTGCGCGTGTGTTTGCTCGCGCGCTCGAGAGAGAGAGAGAGAGAGAGAGAGAATTTAGTAAAAATGAAAAGTTTATTTTTATTCATATTTTATAACGCATTGTTTTCTAAATTGCAATATTTCTCTGCATATAGAGGCAAGAATGAGCTCAGAGCTGATTCACTGGAAAATCCATGTGGCTGACTGGTTGATGGCAACAGTTTCCAGGTGATCATCCCTACATTTCAAGGTTTATCTCACAAAAATGCACACTCTGTTTAACTTCCCCATTGCAGCAAAACAGACATTTTCACAATTAAGAAGATATGACATTCTCCTATTGAATCCTGTTGTTTTAACAGACAATGGAATTGATGCGGACACTTGAATGAACCTAACTGAAAACTATGATACCTAAAATATTCCCTAAATTGAAGGATCAAGTTAAATTCATAAGATTAGAAGAAAACCTAAAGACTGAGATGCCTACCAAGACCACAAACACCATTCATGTGTAAGTTTATTACATCTACTCTTAAAGTTTTAAAAAGTATGTGGACACCTCTATTAATTATTATTTACATTTTTTAAATACTTAATAGGTTGTACTGAAGAATTCAGTGACTAGCATTTTCTCACATGTATGTATTTAGTTGACACTGTTATCCAAAACAACTTACATTGCTTTAAACTTATATTGCATTCCCGTTTTGGAATGGGATGCCCATCAACTTGTATAGGTGTGATGGTTAGGTTTCCACATACTTTTAGCTAAACTATATTGCTATCATTACAAATTACTGAGCTGTTAGTAGTACCATTATAACATGCACCTCTCTGCAGTTTTTTGTTTTTTTGTAGGACTTGATTTGGTATTTCACATGGATCAATCTCAACACAACGTATTGCTCAAACAGGGTGACCAGAAATTTATCAGCTACCCCACTAGCAATACAAAAAAAACTTAAGGAGAGTGGAGATTTTTTTCTTTATAAAATGTATTTATTACTTTTTTTTATCACAAAGCAAATGGAGTTAAAAAATAATCTGTTTGATCAGATGTGCACATAATTCCAACAGTGAAGTACAGGTAAGTGCATAATTTTAAAGAAAGATGGAGGTTAAAATTGCCTTTCTTTAATTTCAGGTAAAGCAAGCAAACAATACAACAAGGTTAGTTTAGCCCTGGTGACAAGTGACAAGACTGGAAGAGTGTATGTAAGAACGTGTCAAAGAGCCCTGCAGTTTCATAAAACCTTTTATAGTATTTTACATAATATTATTTTTAAAGGAGTCATGGTGTCACGGACAGAAGGAGACAACAGAGGTAATACAGTTCACAAAGGTTTATTATTGCAGGTGGCAGAGATGGGGAGAATAAACAGGTTAGTAGATTGAATGATGACAGGTTGAATGAACTTAGCTGGATGATAACAGTCTCTTTGTATTTGTAGATGATGGTGAGCGGATTGGTCTGGACTGAAGACAAAGGATGATGAAAGTGAGGGATCTCAATTATGAGACGAACAGGTAAGGAACCAGGTAAGCGACACATGGCATGAGATGCTTAAAAACTAATTCAAGAAAGATCACATTTGACTGGTATTGAAAGACTAAATTAAATTCGTAGCAGGTTTAGCAAAGTAAGGAAATGGGGTATTTTACCAAGGGTCCAAGGACTTGTGACACTAAAAATTTGGCAAGTATTGTAGATGTAAGTATGCCAAATGAAATAACACCTTTTCACTTACATGGCTAATATATATAAACTGAAGGGCTCTTTGACATGTTCTTACATACACTCTTCCAGTCTTGTCTCTTATCTGTGCCCGGTTGCATAAAGCACCTTAAAGGATTAGTTCACCCAAAAATGAAAATAATGTCATTTATTACTCACCCTCATGCCGTTCTACACCTGTAACACCTTCATTAATCTTCGAAATGCAAATTAAGATATTTTAGTTGAAATCCGATGGCTCAGTGAGGCCTTCATAGCCAGCAATGACATTTCCTCTCTCAAGATCCATTAATGTACTAAAAACACATTTAAATCAGTTCATGTGAGTACAGTGGTTCAATATTAATATTATAAAGCCATGAGAATATTTTTGGTGTGCCAAAAAAACTAAATAACAACTTATTTAGTGATGGCCGAATTCAAAATACTGCTGCAGGAAGCTGGTGTAGTATTTTTGGCACAGAAATACAGTACTCCGTCATTCGTCCAACTCGTATTTTGAAACTTTGGCCATGTTTAGCATGAGAATCCAACCCTTTAACAGTGTAAATAAGTCAGAATATAGCATTATACCCCCTTTAAGCTTCAGAACGTTATGAATCAGCGTGTCGAATCATGATTCGGATTGCGCGTCAAACCACCAAACTGCTGAAATCATGTGACTTTGGCGCTCCGAACCGCTGATTCGACACACTCATCATCACTATTTAAGTCCTTATTTTTGTTTTTCTGGAACACCAAAAATACTCTCTTTATGTCACAACCGGGCACTGGTATTTTGTAACAATGGCTGAACACACCTTGTTTAATTGTTCGCTTGTTGGAGACCTGGAAATATAGAGAACTGTTTTTACTCTCCACCATTCTCTAAAATTACACACTTGCGTAATAATA
Organism: Chanodichthys erythropterus; assembly: GCF_024489055.1. Lineage (NCBI taxonomy): Eukaryota > Metazoa > Chordata > Actinopteri > Cypriniformes > Xenocyprididae > Chanodichthys > Chanodichthys erythropterus. Next base: position 19,798,436 of record NC_090241.1, on the reverse strand, counting down.
TATTTCTTTTGTTTTTTTAGATGGACAATCTGTCTGACCAAGATGTGTATCAAAAAAGAGGTCAAGGGCAGTTGGGGTAAGTGTCCCAGACAGAATCAACTTAAGTTTTTTAAGAATAGCAGACATATTTTTGTGGGTAGATTTATTCAGGAGAAGATGATTACAGCGTTGGGATCCACTTGGATAAAATGAAAACCAAATGCTTGATGATCACCAAATCCTTTTAGAGGACTAAATGACACGGACAAAGAGTGAGAGGACAGACTATATGAAACATCACTCCACAAAGGAAATATTATCATGATATCCAGCCCTTAATGTCACCTCAGTTGTGAGTAAAATTGTGTTTCAAATTGTGACTTAAAAGCAAATAATAATGGAAATTATGTATCATTTAATACGTTTATATTGAATACATACATGTTATATTGAATATAACATTATTCTCTTCTTGTTTAGGAACCACGTACACCCAACCCTGTGCTGTATATACTGTAAATGGATGTGCCTTGTGTAACAGGTATACAAAGTATACTAGTAAATATTGTTATAATTCACACAAAATTGTTCATATACGTTTTATGATACCTGATCTAAAGGTGCGCTTCTCCTTTAAGTGATGCGAGGTCACAGTATGACCTAATTTCCTGTCCTGTCTCCTCCTCTTCCCTTTTGAAATGTGATTCGATGGAAGAGGTAGGTTTCTTTGTCATCCTGTTAATTTTATTTAAACCTAATGTTAATTATATCTTTTATATCTTTATTTCAACCCAAACTTATGTGTAAAGTACTGTTTTATCTATCCTTGGGATTATTTTTGATATTTTACATTCTTTGAGGTATATTTCTGTCTTTTATGTGAAACAAGCACATGGTAATGGAGGCGCACCATATTTGTTTTATAGTGTTATAAGGGCCACTGGATCTGAGGCTGCTTATTTGTCTCTGTTAAACAGGTATGTTTTCTATATTATTTTCCTTATGTTCATGTTTTCTTCCGCCCTTTTGAAATGTGATTCGATGGAAGAGAGTCATATAAGGGCCACTCAATCTGAGGCTGCTTATTTTTCTCTTTTACTCAGTAAAAAGATCCAGTGAATCGACTGCTTGCTGTCCCGTGTCTGTCTCTTCATTCAACACAACGTAACACAACGCAGACCAAGTTTTAATACCCGGTGTCGCTGGCCGCACATCACGCTGGGCATAAGCGAGCCACACGGGTTACACTTGGATGCGGTCTGTTTTTAGAAATAATGTTGCAAGGGGATAAAGTCTGTGAAGTAGACGATATGACCAGGTCATATGACCATGTTATTCTAATGACAATGTACTTAATCTTCAACCTTGAATATGCTTCAAAGCCGAGAAACACTCTTAACATTATTTGAAAAATAAAAATGTCCTGTTTAAACATTATCTTAAAAATTATATATAAATTAAAAATTAAATTATTAAAAATAATATAAAAATGATAGATATTCAGCTACATTCTGTTAAAGGTTGATGGAAATGTATAGATTAATGAATGAATTTATTTATTTGATTGTTTATTTATTTATTTATTTGAATGATAAAACAATTTTCCTTTTTTCTCTGTCCATTGGTGCCTGTGCTCACATTTTATATTTATGTATTAAACATTTTATAGACAATCATTGTGTTCTGTATTCAATGTTTTGAAATGGGATTAAGATATAGTTATACAAGTTATATAAGACATATAGTTAATGTATATTTTATATTATATTTTAATAATTATTATTAATATATGTTATTGCTATCTAAAAGGAAAAGGTTCAAAATGGAACCTTAATGGGCTTTAATGCACCTTTAAGTGAAGGTTCCAATTAGAACCTTTTTAAAAAGGTTCAAAAATGAACCTTTAAGGTTCCCCCACAGTTGCAATCGCCAGGAACCTCAAAAGGTTCATTTTTGAACCTTTTCTTCTTAGAGTGTAGAGGACAATGTTGAGTTGTTAATTATTGTGTGTATACTGACACCTAGCGGATATATTGGCGCAGTGTCAAAACCAGACTGCCGGTTGCATAAACTGTTTAAACTAGAGTACTAGATTTACAAGTTAGTCATCATCTATTTTATTTTCTTTAAGACTAGTCATAACTTTAAATTAGTTAGTTACATAAAAAGTATAAATTGTAAAGTTCCGAAAAGTAACACTTATTTACCCTTTGACTTGTCCTGTCTTACATAGTGGCTATACAACTGGACAGTTCTTTGCCTGTTCTTTAAAATGTAATTGTGTTGACTAAAATGAAGGTGTGTATTTTATATATATATATATATATATATATATATATATATATATATATATATATATATATATATATATATATATATATATATATATACAGTCAAACCAACAATTATTCAGATTTATACAAATTTGGAACCAAAAATTATTCAGACACTTTGACCTGACCATGTTTTGCTTAAGTGTTATCTGACATAATTAAGATTTTTTTTTTTTTCTGACACAGTTAAACTTTGAGATCTTGTCATATTTTATCACCATTTTTTTAAACTATAGTGAATAAACTGAATTAATTAAATGTTTAAGGTGTCTGAATGTGTGTGTGTGTGTATGTATGTATATATAATTTAAAAGTTCAAAATTTTGGGATTTGTAAGATTTTTAATGTCTTTAAAAGAAGTTTCGTCTGCTCACCAAGGCTGCATTTATTTAATTAAAAATACAGTAAAATCAGTAATATTGTGAAATATTATTACAATTTAAAATAATTGTTTACTATTTGAATATATTTCATAAAGTAATTTATTCCTGTGATGCAAAACTGAATTTTCAGCATCATTACTCCAGTCTTCAGTGTCACATGATCCTTCAGAAATCATTCTAATATGCTGATCTGCTGCTCCAGAAACATTTAATGTGTACAATTGTACAAAATATTTGTGTACAATATTTTTTTTCAGGATTATTTGATGAATAGAAAGTTCAAAAGAACAACATTTATTTGAAATATAATCTTTTGTTACATTTTAAATGTCTTTACTGCCACTTTTGATCGATTTAATGCATCCTTGCTGAAATTTTTTTTTAATTTCTTTAATTTCTTTTCAAAAAAATAAAAATAAAAATTCTTACTGACCCCAAACTTTTGATCGGTAGTGTATAATGTTACAAAAGCTTTGTATTTCAGATAAATGCTGTTCTTTTGAACTTTCTATTCATCAAGGAATCCTGAAAAAAAAAAAAGTACACAACTGTTTTCAACATTGAAAATAATCATAAATGTTTATTGAGCAGCAAATCAGCACATTAGAATGATTTCTGAAGGATCATGTGACACTGAAGACTGCTGAAAATTCAGATTTTCCAACACAGAAATAAATTACATTTTATATTATATTAAAATAGAAAACAGTTATTTTATATTGTAATAATATTTCACAATATAACTGTTTTTACTGTATTTTTAATTAAATAAATGCAATCTTGGTGAGCAGACAAAACTTCTTTAAAAAAAAAAAAAAAAAAAAAAAATATATATATATATATATATATATATATATATATATATATATATATATATATATATATATATATATATACACTAATGTTTGTGTGTGTGTGTGTATGTGTGTAAATTCTTCCAGAAAAATGACCATTTTCAATATTGACTCCAACATGTGTTGTTTACTGCATTGATGTTATATCATGCATGTTATATCAAAGCCATTAGGCTATAACATAACATCATAACTCATGGCAGTATTAACAGTTGAAGTGTTAGCTGAGAATAGATAAATGACCAGTCAAAAAGCAGGACAAATCTAGTTATGGATGGATATCTAATTTTATCAGCATCCCCAACAAAGCAAAATCTGTATTCACAAAGTTTCTGAGGTCGCAAAATTATTGTCCTATGGAAAAACTGAGACTAGATCATTTTATTTATTTATAAAAAAATAAATAAATAAATAGATAAAAAATTGAATTTACACTGATTTTCTAGATGATGTTCAGCACAGTGTACTAGCCACACTGATTTTAGTTGTGTAGTAACAAAAACGTCCAGTAGATGGGGATAATAGGCTTCATTTGCTAGAAGCACAACGAATAAGCATCAAAGTGTTTCTCTGAATGATATTTTGTAATTGTTTATCGTATAAATTATGCTGAATATGAAAATTATGCTGAACTACAAGTGACACAAGAATAACATCCTCCCTTGTACATTTGTATATACATGCTAAATGACAATAATTTGTTAAAGCGCAGTCTGAATCTTTGAATGTGTATATTTAATTAATGATAGACTGTGATTTCTGGATTAAATTCTCACACATTTATAATAAATTGCTATATGAAATCATTTATATTGGTTCTCACATGTGCAGTTGTAAATTTGGTTGCTAAAATACTGTATAAAAACAGGTTATTCAAAACACCACAAGGTGGCATGAGAGGGTTCAGAGGAGTTCCCACCCACACCCTCAGATATACTGTGATTCATGCTGTTTATCCAGGAGCAGCCAGATCACTAACTGGACTGAAAAATTCACACAGAGAGAAAGACACAGAGCTGACAGACTCACTCTCACTTGTTTTTCTTTTATGGATTCCAGAAACAGAGAGGTGTAAATGACTGACCAATACAAATTTGCACCATGCCAATATTATAAATTCCCAGGATGCCTATACGCTTGGCCTTGGGAGGATGCACTGCATGAATGGAACATAAGGATGCAACACTGATTTAGAGCAAGCACTCAAAGAGAGGCAGTTCTAACATGGATTCTACTGGACTAGAGACTTCTTTGGATTGTTACATCACCAAGAAACAGAAGGACTTTCAATGTCTTATCGAGAAGATATGTGAGTGATGTCAGAATATTACATGATCAAATATCCTGATGCAAAAAAAGTTGCTATATTAAGAGTGTAGTATATAATATATGAAGACTTCAGATGCAAAAGCCTCAAAGTGCCATATGAAATTTTCTTCTAAAACGAGCATTTTTATCAAGCTTGTATGTTTAGGTTCAGTAATTTCACTTTAATTGCAATTAGTAGGTCATTTTCATTGCCATTAAAGTGAAATAACTGAACCTAAACCTACGAGCTTGATAAAAATGCTCATTTTAGAAGAAATATTTAAGATTGCACTTAGAGGCTTTTGCATCTGAAGTCTTCATATATTACAGTAAAATTATATATTTTATTTTAATACTGAAATTTTTGATGTCATTACTAAAAAAAGTGTAAAATATTATTATATGTGTAAAATATATTTGTAAAATATGATTGTAAAAAATATTACTGTTAATATTTGGAGGTAAAATGTGAAATAGGAAAAAAAAAAAGAAAAATCAGATGAGTTAAAACACACCAAGACTTACAGACACAATGACCTTTGGACTAGCTAACTTGCTTTCTCTCAAACACATGATTTTCTCTCTCTCATTCTGCTTCACATAACAAGTGTGAAGTGCATTTGTGAGGATGTGTACACCTGGAAAGTTTAGTCATATGTTGAATGAATAAATAAATGAAATAATGAAACATTAGTGCTTTTCTTATGTACTACTGTACACCCAAAGTGCTTTGCAATCATATCAGGGGGGTCTCCCCTCAACCACCACCAGTGTGCAGCATCCACTTGAACCACAGTCACAGAACAACGGTGCCAGTTCCCTCACAACACACACGCGATAGATGAAGAGGAGAGAGAGTGATAGAGCCAACTCAAAGGATGGGGATTATTAGGAGTGAATGCTAAGGGCTAACGGAGAGAATTTGGCCAGGATACCGGAAATACACCCCTATTCTTTACAAGAATTTCCATAGGATTTTTAATAACCACAGAGAGTCAGGACCTCGGATTAATGTCTCATTTGAATACGGCATTAGGACCCACACAGATCAAAGGGTGAGCACCCCCTGCTGGCCTCACTAACGCCTCTTCCAGCAGCAACCTGGTTTTCCCAGGAGGTGTCCCATCCAGGTACTGACCCTGTTTAGCTTTAGTAGGCAACCAGTCTTGGGCTACTGGGTGATATAGCTGCAGCTTGTTTGGCTTGGACAGTGAGCACAAGCTCCGTTCCGGCGAGTGCCCGAATCACAAGGTATGTGGGTTTGTGGTAATATGTATACTGAAGTAGTTTTACTGAGGTTAGAAGTGTCACTATAGACCATTGACAGCCATGCTAATGGGACGTGAGGAATAGTAAAAAATCTTTCTAATAAGATAAGATAAGTCAATTTAAAAGGTTAGTTCACCCAAAAATGAAATTTGTGTCATTAATTACTCACCCTCATGTCTTTCCAAACCCTTAAGACCTTCGTTCATCTTCAGAACACAAATGAAGATATTTTTGATGAAATCTGAGAGCTTTCTGACCTCCCTATATACAGCAACGTCATAACCAATTTCAAGGTCCAGAAAGGTACTAAAGACATTGTTAAAATAGTCCATGTGACTGCAGTGGTTCAACCTTAATGTTATGAAGTGATAAGAATACTTTTTGTGTGCAAAAACAAAGCAATAACAACTTTATTTAACAATTTCTTCTCTTCCCTGTCATTCTCCTATGCTGTTCACGTTGTAAACACAGTGCAGTGCTTCTGGGTTCTACATCAGAACGCCAGCTCAGCATTGGCTGACGTTGATCACGTGGCCAATAATGAGCCGGCATTCTGATGTAGAACCCAGAAACGCTGCACTGTGTTTACAATGTGAACAGTTGTTGTCTATTTTAACCCTTAAATGCATACCTCGGGTCTTTAGTGACCCGGGACGTCATTCAATACCCTCCTCGTTCATTTTTTAAAGTTAGACAGCAACCTTCTTGGTATTCCTCAATCAATTCATTATAAAGGATATAACAAGAAAAAAATCATAAAATTATAAAATAATGCCTATTTTTGTATTCATTTTTTGTAAAAATTGTATAGGGTCGCAAACGACCCGAGGTGTGTATGAGTGTATGTATATTTTTCTGCACAACAATAATTTAATCTTAGATGACTGAATATGTGCAAATTCACCTTTATTCCACAAGGTGGCAATGTCTGATACACAATGCTGAAGTGACGACTCATTCAGACAGAAAACGAAATAATAATAACAACATGAAAAGGCTCAGCAATTTACTGCAAAACAAGTACTGAACGCAATGAAATATGACTGTAAATGTTACTGAATGGATCTGGTGAAGCTGTTAGCGATCAAAATATTGATTTTAAAGATTTTGAAAATTATATAGTTTTGAGAATACGTTTGAGATCGCGAATGGGCTCATGGACCTCAAACATAAAACTAGCCTATTATTTGCTGAATTTACTGTGAAATGAGCTCTGACGAGGACAGTGATGATGGCATAAAACATCTGCTCAAACGGAGCCCTTTCAAGCTCCAAAAGGTAACAAAATACGATTTATTTTATTCTTCTGTAATTGTTTCTCTAATATCAGAGGAGTTTTATATTATCACGACAGGTAGAGATCCTTCCGTGTTAGATATTGATCCGGGTCGAAACCGACCCAAATATGTAAGAATGATTGGCGAAACAGTCATGCATTTAAGGGTTAACAATGCCTTTCTGGGCCTTGAAATTGGTTATGACATTACTGCCTATAGGGAGGTCAGAAAGCTCTCAGACTTCATCAAAAATATCTTAATTTGTGTTCTGAAGATGAACAAAGATCTTAAGGGTGTGGAACGGCATGAGGGTGAGTAATTAATGACAGAAAGTAACATTTTTGATAGAACTAACCATTTAAAGCCTACTTGTTAGCACAAAGATTTACTCTTTTTTTTTTTTTTAGTGCTGTTAATCCTACCAGTGCTCTGACTAATTATACTTTTATTATGTAATCATACTAAACCATCTGTAATTGTTAATGATTAATAATAATGATTATTTTATTTAATTACCATTCAAATGCATCCATGTTCTTTGTCATAAGCCCTTGAAATCTGCTTGTGGACACATATTGCATAGAGTGTGCAGAATTAATTTAGACTTTTTGAACACTATTGATCTCTATACCCCACTGAACACACTCAACAATGTCCTGCATGCAAATCAATGTGCTCCAAATGTGTGCTCACATACAAACCTTGATTAACACATCCACTATTCGTGGTTTAGATGTTGTAGTTACACCTTTACCCAGTAAGAAATAAAATAACATTGACATCTAACGCACAGGACTGCCACTTTATTAAGACATTACATAAGACAAATGTGCATTCGGAATCATTAGCCAAAAGAATCAGACATGATGAACCTTTGATGGCTCTCATGAGAACCTATGTAAGTCCTGCCTATTTTATTTTTTTTTTTAATAATTATTAAAATCCAATTAGTTTTATCATACTTAGAGTGACACCCTTATGCCCTAACCTCATTAAAGTTCATGCAAAAGCCAATGACTAAGCCTCTTGAACCAACATAAACTTGTATTTTGCAAATTATCACTTGCAACGCCCCTGAAACACTCTATACTGAAGAAAACTTGCATTGTAGACCAGAAATACCCAAACCAGGGCCTGTAAGCCAAAGTTTTCCCGTGATAACGTTTTTTTTTTGCATTGAAATGTAGAGAGTACAAGTTAATTTGATTAAAAATTGTACATTTTAATATAATATAATATAGTTGGATATAGTGCAGCATGTACTTTTAGCCTACGTCCCTCAATCAAGTTTAATTTGTGGCCCTTTATAGTGGACACCTCAAGAAGTAGACAATTTAAGCATAAATGATAAAAAAAAAAATTTGCTAATCAGCTGAGCTTAGCGAATGTGCTTTAATTCGAACAGTTTCATTTGTTCTCTTTTCTTTTCAAAGATGCAGCTTTTAACAAGTACTGTCAACAAGTATTTTTACTAGTTCATTAGACAAGAGTCATCTTGTATCCTGCTAAAATGTGGTCACAGTGTCTTTCTCACCACATTATATATATATATATATAAGTCCATGTTTATGCAGGTTAATGCTTGTTTGAAACGAATCATGCATAGACCATAGCAGAAAAAAACTCTGGAATTGATTCAGATCCAACTTCCTTATATCCTTATAATCTCCTAGATGGATTCATTTTCAGTCAGTTCTAATTTCACTCTAAAAGTTTCCAAACTATTCACCTCAGCATTGATCATCTGCTTTCTTCATATGTGCTTGTCTCCTTAGTTGAAAGCATGATGATCTCTGTCTCTTGTTTCCCCTGGCACCTCATCAAGTTAGCCTGTCCTCCTACTTGTTACTTCCTCTCCCTACTTCCTGCTTATTAAAACTGGCTTGTTTTGAAGTAGTTAACTTTGGGAAGCACCCATGTCTCAGTTAGACAGGCAGAATGGTGTGTTTTATCTTTAAAAAAAAAAAAAATGCATAAAATAGAACTGACCAAATGAAAAGACAATATGCAGTGTGACACCAGATCAGGGCTTGAATGACCAGAGTGAGTGTCTATAAAGCAGGTCACATTTCAACTGTCATTTAGTTTGTCACTGGTGCTCATGATTGACAGTTCTACCGCTAGTAGTGAAATATCAACTCTTCTTTCTGAGAGTTCATAGAGAAAACCAAAACTCAAACACTTTCACTTTCTAGCACTGTTAGCTTTTGGTTTTGCATATTAAGTGTTAATTTTTTTTTTTTTTTTTTTTTTTCATGCTTCAAACAGTGACCTAAATGCAATTCATGAAATACTAATTACTTTTGTAGTTTTTAAAATGCCTATTTTGACAGAAAATTTCTGAACTGAAATGTTTTAAAGTTTGTTATATTTTATGATGCAGTCAGATCATCCCATGAAACGGTGCTGTTAAAGTCACTACATCGAGTCAGTAGCTAAAAATAGCTTCCAATATTTAAATTTCAAAGTTCAGTATCACTTTTGAGCTTGTCGTTTCTTTTTTAAGAGGACCTTGTGATTTTGATGATCTGTACTACAAACTTGCCTTCTTTATGGAATAACTAGAAAAAAAAAAAGTTTAGTGACATTTGACCACTAGTACTTTCATTTATGTTGAATAAATTCCAAATAAACCTTTTATACACACATTGGGTTTCCATGTTTTATGGGGACATAAAGATGTAATTTTTATACTATAACTGTATATTCTATCCCCTAACCCTAAACCTATCCATTACCAAAAAAAACTTTTTTTTACTCTTTACATTTTTACTCTTTCAAAAAAAAATCACTTTGTATGATTAATAAACTGTTTTCCTCAGGGGGACCAAAAAATGTCCCCACAAAGACAATGATTTTGGAAATGGCCATCTTATGGGGATAAGATAAGATGTCCTTATGGGGACATTTTTTTGGCATCATTTGAAGAGAAAATTTTGTCCCCATAACATTGGGTTTACCAGGACATTATATTTTATATATATAAACGTGAGCAAAGTGGCCTAAAGAAATGTGAATATAAAAGAAAGAATTCACACAGTCAATTTTATTTAACATAATATAATTTATACCAGATCTTGGAGTCTTAAAGGCCTGAATAATTTACATTGATGTACATTTACTTTTGACAGGCTGATGAAAAACATGAACTGCATCTGAAGATAATGCTGGTTCAATTATTCTTGCCCATACAGCTCCAACATTAAAAACTCATTAAAAGTCATGAAAGAAAAAAAAAAAAAAAGGAAAAAAAAAAAAAAACTCACAAAATAAATTTCGGTTTATTGTCGCACAACAAATTTCACACATACATCAAACAGGCCACAAATAGATAGCAATTTAATAGACAAGAAAGAAAAGAAGAAAATTCTTTTCTTTTGGCCTTGCCCTCTCATACAGTCCAACTACGTATGATACAACTGATGTACATACACAAAGTTACTGGAATGCTTTGAATTAAAGTTTTTTTTTTTTTTTGTATGTTTTTCTGTCATTTTTCGTTTCTTTTTTTGCTTTGTTTTTTTACAAGTTTCATTTGAGATAACATGACATGGTCAAACCACAAGTAAAATCTATTTCATAGAGAAGCATCAACTTCAAAGCACCGTTTGGTAATCAGAGATCACTGTCAAAAATGGCTGACCTCCTAACAATATGTACAAAAATATAAAATGTAAATAAAAATACAAACAAATTTTTCCTTTTAAAGTATTTTGTAAGAAGGTAGAGCTTTGAAGTCTTGGTTGTTTCTACAAAATCTGCAGTTAGGTGTGTGTACACGGATGCTGGACTCTACTTGATGATGACCATGTTTTTTGCCTCCCCCAATGGACGAGTTAAGGAAAGGAGGGATGAGGAGATTTCCAGCAGAGTAGCTTCTTACACATCAGTCTTTTGCTTCTTAGTTTCAACATCATCCTAAAAAATGTGGCCAGACAGAGTTAAGACACCATAGTTATGGGGTAAACTTTTCTTTTTAGAAGATTTCAATGACATGAAGTGCAAACTGACCTCATCGTCATCATCCTCAGCTGCTCTTTTTCCTGTGCCACCCTCAGCCTCATCATCTTCATCATCATCTTCACCTATAAATGTAGTTAATTCTTAGTAAAGCAACTTTGTTTACATCCTTTGGTTGTCAACAGATGGGGTGGAGCTAAAGCAGCAGGTCTCCATTATTCTTATCCAATTAGTTGCACACTAAAGCCCTTACCTTCTCCATCATCTTCCTCATCCTCTTCTTCGGCCACATCATCATCTTCCTCATCTACTTCATTTTCTGGGTCACCGTTCTCCTCATTTTCCTAAAAAGACATTACGAGTTATCACGGGTAATACCTTTTGATACATATTACAAGCACTACAGATGTTGTCAACACTAAAGAAAGTTGAGGAAACTTACAGCATTTCCATTAGCAGGGACATCCTTTCCATTTTCTGCCTCCTCAACCTGTTTCTTTTCTTTAAGGTCCTAAATGAAAAAAATATATAGATTTATCTGTAACTGCTTCAGTTACTCATCTAGGAAATTCAAATAGGCCAGTGCTGAATTCACATCCTCTCTTATTTGTGGAACGTGCTTTCATTTCACATTTGAAACGCGACACTTCCACACTCTTTATTCATTGGATGCCTGCCTGTTCCATCCCCGCCTGGTTTAAAGACCATATTGAGGTGTTGTAATTTGATACGTCGATGGCGTTACCGCCAATGCGCGTTGTAGTTCAGTTTATAATCCATCTCATTGCGCTTGATAAAGACACGCCCGCTAAAAAACTACAACCCCCAGATTACAATTAGTGAATATTTTAACTCAGCCAATAAGAGCGCTAACTTGACCAAAGAGAGGCAGGACCGATAAGCCTCTGAGAAAGCGAGTGAGTGAGAGAAAGAGATAGAGAAAGACGGGGGGGAACAATAGCGTTGTGCATTTGAGCCTTTAACAATTCGGTTTTTCGAGCACTACATTGTTGTTCTCTCGAGAATTACTATTATTCTTAAGAGAAGCCGTTTTATCTATCAAGTTATTGAACACACTGTATCTTTTCGTTTAAAAACGCAGACTTTTCATCTCTCTGAATACCACAGGATGTGCTTCCACGCAGCAGCTCGCTCGTAATAATAAATTTAGGTCATAATCCTCAGCTTTTAAGCCGGTTAGCGTCTACACATCACGCCTGCAACGCCTTCTCACACCGTCACCATTACATGCCGCTTTGTACCACCACTGAGCGCCAGTGAACCATACATGAATAGTGAACATATGCCACTATCTACAGGATTATACTGACCCATATATCAATCAAACAAACAGCGTGGGCAGTAACCTTATAGCCTGAAGCGGAAATCATATCCGTTCTTCATATGCAAACTTAAGAAACGCAGGCTTATCAAGACCAGGACGCAAGAAAAAACCTAACAAAGGACAAACGGGTCAGAAATGTTGTGCCCACCGCGCTGGTAGGCGAGTCCAGCGATCCTTATATGACATCAGCAGAGATTGAGCACAACACGCTTGATAAGTCCGGCGGAAAACGATCGTTTAGGTTGATACACTGTACGGGGCCGTTCAAACAGCACGCGTCTCGCGCTCGCAAGCAGCTAGACGGTGCGCAACGGAATGGAACAGAGCGAGATACGTTTTTAAAAGTTGAACGGAGCCACTGCGCCTTGAAAACGCGGCGCTCATGCATGCAACGGTAGAATAACTGCGAGAAACAACCTTCGGAGACGTCGGTCTAGTATACGTTTACATTTATAAGCGATGAAAAATAGAGCAGCTGCCTGTACTGATGCGTCTTAACTTCGGTTTTCGCGCTCACCTCCTGAGCTGACCGCGGCGCGCGCTACAATAGGAACTCATTCAGTCAGCCAGACTGCAGCATCCGCAGCGGGGTATCGCGGGTAAGTTTACACACAAACTGACATCGACCATAGAAGTAATTCCATATTTCGATAGCCGCTGATACAATCGAAACCTTTCCTCCGTGCACTGAATAAGAGACCTCTTTTCTTTCATGTGAGAAATGATCACCCATGCCGCCACTTCTTCCTCTGTAGCCTATTAAGTGCCGGGCAGCTCTTAAGTAGTTTGATCAATAATGTATGATAAACTCTCAATTTCACTACATAAGTGAATACAACCCGAACTTGACAGAACTTAAAAAACAACGCGCCCTAACGCTCGGGAAAGTCCAATTAAATAAAGCGTAAATCTGAGGCAGGTTGGCTCTAATGTAAACAATGTTTTCTAAGATTAATTACCGTTTTCATTACACTGCTCAAACATAAAGTAGACACATTCAAACCTCACGGAAAACGTGCTTTATTCACAGTGCCATCATGAATCGTGAGGGCTGCAGTAACTTGTGTGACAGATCGGGCTGCGGGCTGACGAATCACCGCGTCTCGCGGACTGTACGAGGCACCTTTAATTATTGAGTCTATACGAAGTAATAAAGAAACTTGTTCAACAAACCATATAAGCAGAATATATATAGTGCTTACGAATATCCGCGTCAATCCTTCTCATTATATTTTTCAAAGAGGAACCGAAAAACCGCCTGCATAAACAAAGAACCCGCGCAGAATCCGAACAAAAAGCCTTTTTTAGTTGCAAATATCTCCGTAAAGAAGCCCAACTTCAGAGCACCTAACGTTTTACAATCCACGAAGTGTTCAAAGTGTCAGTGAGAGGTCAGAACACTGGCAAAATTTGCAAACAGTGTTCCAATAGTGCTGTATACCGATTCCCATGCCAAAATTCATATTTCATAAAAGCCCGTTTATTCAAATGAAGAAAAACGCAGCATCTCTGCAAATCAGGGTATAACTTAAGTTGCATTACCTTGGCGGAGACTTCCGAGCTGGTATCGACTTTTGTGTCAGCCATTTTTCCTAAATGTTAAGAATATAATGGGGTCTCGGAACAAAATAATATAAAGAGAAATACAAGATGTGTATAATAAAAAAAAGACTATTAAGCGTCTGTAGCGAGCTCGCACGGCGGCACAGCTGTTAATATAGAAGACTAGGCGGAGCTTGGGGGCGGGCGGTTTTCACTGATTGGTTAGTGTGGCAAAAACTCCGCTCTTCTGATTGGTCAAGATGGAACAATAGACAGTATTTCTACAAAGTCAGACTCCGCCTCCAAACCAACCTCTGACTCATTTATGTGTGGAATAACTGTCGATCCATACTATCCTGGTCAATCTCCCCTTGATGGATGGCCTAGATAGGCTCATCACTATAGAAATAAATAAATAAAACATTAATACTGCCCTGAAATCCATAATGGTCCACATTGTCTCAAACATTTAATTTTACTCACAGAGAGCAGACCAAGTCTGGAATTTGCATTTTTCTAATGTATGTTTTTCTTTCTCCATATGGTGACGTTTACATGTCATTACATAACCACTGACCACGTCGTTACTCGTGTAATTCCCTCAACATAAACAATCTTAAGTCAGTTTCTCTGAAAGCTGTCTTGTAAACTATCCAACAGTGATGCGCGCATTCAATTTACATACACGCGTTGAAGTTAAGAGTACTGCTTACTCAGAAGTCACCTTATTTATTTTAGGTGCCGCATAAACTTTTGCTCTGTCAGAAAGAAAGGTCACGCTCAATGAATATAATATTGCGGCAGTTAGTGGACGCCCCGCTGGTGAAACCTGCTCAACATTTGAGTGACAGTTCTCGAGCCCCGCCCCTTTACCTATATTTGCACTGGGCATGTAAAAATATCATCCTGGTGATCTATGAGATCAGTTATTTAGACATAATATAGGAAGGAAGAACGCTAAATAATATGCTGCCAGTTCTAGTTATTAGAGTAAGACCTCAATCACAGTCGCGATTTTTTAAGATGCTTGACCGAGATCTTGTTCTTATTGGCAAACACGGATTATTTGGCGGGCTAGTGAACGATAACGGATATGCTCATCAAACTAAGCGCTTTATAAACATTACCAGTGATGTTTTGACATTTCAAGCATATTAAAATCTGCCCGCTGCGGGGGAAATGTAATGGTGTACCTCTGTACCTCACCAACATGGCCGATTGAAATACCGTATGTCGTCTTAAAGTCTCCTTATTGGCTGATTGGGCCGAACGAACACAGGCTTGACGCTTTGCGACCGCTGATTGGTTGATGCCAATGTCAATCAATGGAAGTACCTAGTTTGAGGTGCTAAAGAAAACATGGAACTGGAATATACTGTATTTTCGCTTTTATTTCTCCCGTTCCATGTCAAGGACAGATAAAAGGTGTTAGCAAATACACGTTCAGGATTGGATTTTCACAAGGGTTTATATGGGGTAATTACAAACAGGTTATTCATTGTCACATTTGTAATCATTTAGCATTCGCGTTTATTTAAAGAGACTTCCAAATGAGAAACATCACAAGCTATTTATCCTGCAAGAGCTACTCTCAGTACCACAATGGCAATTAAAGTGAGAGCAAGATAGAGAAGTAAAACTGTAGAAAAGAGAAAATAGTTGTTGTTTTTTACTATACAGTTTGTTTGTTTGTTTATATTTATTTATTTTATAATTTATATATCATTTTGGAAATGTAATTTTAGTCCACAGGTATAACTTTAATTCAGAGGTGTACAGAGTAGCTACCTGAAAACCACACTTAAGTAAAATACCTTAAAACGAAAATGACTCTATTAAAAGTTACAAGTCCCCAATTCCAACATGACTCAAGTCTTACCCTTGGTTTCATATGCAAGGCTTAAATCTAGTACCAGACTAAAATAAATGTTTGAGCTGTTTTTACTGAAAGCAACTTCTTAATTTCTTGTCAGTGCTATCATTTTGTCTCATGATGCACACGTAATGTTTTTTTTTTTTTTTTTTTTTTCCTAAGGCACGATTAAAAAAGACTTAAATGCCCTATTGATAAGGCCTAATTCTGGCTTAATCTAAGCCCTGTCTGTGAAACCAGGCCTTAGAGTATCTGATTTTAACAGTACTTTAGTACTTTACTGGTACTGAATATAGGCTCAAAGATGCACTAGTCCTCATGCAGTGAACATAAGCAGTAGATTTGTAAAGAGGGAAATCACAGTTATTCACAGTTAAAACACCTCAAAATTGAAATAAATCAAGGTCAACACAACAGCCTCTTAAACATCTAAAAAAACACCCAAGTCTCAGTTAAAGGTGATAAAGAGGATCTTTTCGTCGACTGAGAAACCAAAGACTGTTTGTGAGTTTTTGAAATGAGCGCATGCGTAAGAACAACCCCCCTCCTTCACAGCTCATTTAGAGGGAACGCCTCCCGAAACTCGTGTACGAGTATTGGAAAACGAGTGTTTACCACCGGCATTCGCTCTGTCATGTTAGTGGATTCATTTTTTCGGACTCACCGCAGGTAACTCATAATCTGCAGTTGTTACTCCCGTCTCCTGACAAAAACATTGCATGCGGCACCTGTGGAGTGTGGAAAGTTACTCGAGCGCGGCTCTCACAAGGAAAGTCATGGCAGTGATTGACAAGCCAGAGGGCCATCGCGATGATCGCGTAAACGATTGGCTGATGTTTTTAAGGCCCTACCTCGTGCACAGATGATGTATATTAATATTATTCCTTTCAGTGCACCTAATAAATAGTCTTTTATCAGTTAGTAAAGACAGTTTCAAGTAATATTGCAAAAATGTATAAAACAAAACATCCTCTTTAGCACCTTTAAGCTGAAGTGCTCAAAAAGGCCATAAGTAAATATCCTTCAAAAAGCTCTCTTCAGTATAACAGATAAATAAAATAATGTTAAGTAAAATTAACTAGTCAAAGTCTACTTGCGCTGAACATGCTTGTTTTGGCCTCATCATGTCCTCGTCTCATAAATCAAACTTGCGATTCAGCAACGACCCGCTATGTACTCGCATTCATGTTAAGTAACATTGTTGACAAGTTTGGGTGAGTAAAGGCAAAACGCACAAGATGTAGTACCTTCGATGCCCTTAAGATGGTGATATCCTTTCTTTATAGCAGAAATAAGCTACTGCAGAAAAAGTTAGGTGCAATGCAAAATGTAATGAGTGATTGCATTACTCAACACAAATGTATTGGAGTAAAGAGTATACTTATATGAAAATGTAGTCAAGTAGTCATGTAAAGTAGCCAAAAAGATACTTAACAGTAACTATAGTTACATTTACTCAAATACTTTACACCACTGCTTTAATTTCACTATTCTTATTAGAATCCTAATCTTATTAGAATATTTCATTTAGCAGGCACTCTCATCCAAAGCCATTTACATTAGCTACAGTAATTGCATATATGGATCAAACTGAAGTTAAGTGCCTCGCTCGAATGCAAAATGATGATAGAGCAGAATTGTGATCTCACTAACACACCAGTTCCTGGGTCACTGCTTGGAATTAAACCTGCAACCATCAGAGCAGCACTACCACTGTCTCATGCATCTATAATCTGTCTCATGCATTTATAATCTGTCATTACAGAAAAACAAATGTTAGATATTGTCTTCTCCTTCTGAGGTTGAATGAATGAATGTTTGTCAAATTACACCCATCAGTCTAATCTGGGATGCACAAGTTTAACTGTGGCCCACCACAGGAATATGTCTCTTACACTTTCAAAACAGCACTGAGACCATTTATTTTATACAAATAGTATTTTGCAAGCATAGTATGAGGATATTTATGCTATACTTGCTTAATGTGAATAAGCCATTGATTATTTAAAAATTACTATTATATAGATTACAGACAAATTTTATCTTAGGTTCTGACTAAATGATTTACCTACTACTGATTAGTTTAAAAGTAACAGCAATATAAGATTTAGAATTTGTTACAGCACATACTTGTGTTGATCAGTGTAACATTTATTATTATTATTATTTAACTTTTTTTGTAAAACATTTTAAGACAATTAATTACTCCCAGCAAAGTTGCAGAATGTTGTGGGTATTCAGAAAAATAATTTCTCACTAACGATGGATTATAGGATATTTTTTTAGTTCAGTTACACACTGTTAAAGACATACACAATTTTACTGTTCACTAATCCAGTGTATAATATTTGCATCTGTCAAGAGTCTCATCAATGATGCAGATCTGTGAAATGTTTGTCACCACCCCCTGGTGCAGTGAAGGAATCCCACTCCATCTCTCCCTCTCACATCCTCTCCTCATTCTCTCTCTCTAGCAGATCTTTCTCCATTACCTTTGGTATAAAGCCTCTAATACGACAAACCGTGAGAGGGCTTTCTCAGTGATCTCTGGCATCTAAATGGAGTCTTTTCCTGTCTGCAACAATAATAACCAATCTGGAAATCCCCTTGCTTTGCTGCCGTCTGGTATGGCTGGTCACGTGATCTTGCAGTCCCAGGGGCCCAGAGCCCTACTTGCCCTGGTCTCTTGGATGGTCCTGTTTACTTACACAATCTTATTGAATTCACAAATGGCCTTGGGACTAAAACATGGTCACCCATTGTTTATTACAGCCTTGGTTGTTTAGGTCACCTAGCAGCACAAACTGGAAGAGTAATTTAATTATTATTTAATTATTACAATATCTTTATTTTACCATCATGGATAAATAGATATTTTTTGTTATTGTATAATATATATATATATATATATATATATATATATATATATATATATATATATATATATATATATATATATATATAATATATATATATATATATATAACACACACACACACTGAAATTACTGCTACATTATGAACATTAATTGGTTAACTGTTAGTTAAAAATGTTAATGGTTTAACATCACATTATATGTAATTTTACAGTAAAATACTCTCAAATGTATGGTTTTTGCAAGTAAAAAGTATAAATTACTGTATAATTTATGTTAAAATATAAAAGGACATTCACAGTGTGTTTTGTGTTACATTTTATGTTATTGAGTTAATGTTTATTGCATTATTTTAGTGTCATGTGTGTTACCCTGATGGTGTTTTACATTTAAGCGTTAAGTGTAAATGTTTTTATTATCATAATAAAAAGGCAATGTTAGGCAGAATCAATCTCAGTCACAACTCACTTTTATTGTATGGAAAAAGAAAGTTATACAGTTGCAAGTGTATAAATATACACTATACTGAATGAATTTTCATTTTTGAGTGAACTGTCCCTTTAAATTGTACATTGCTTCATTTGATGCCAAATATTGTGACCATAAACTAGTAATATGTCAAAATTATTACTATATTTACCAGCTGCTAATTTGTCCACCTGGCTTAAACTAAAAGTAATCAGTCCTATAATTGTCAAAGTCAACTGTTCATTTGGTGTCTAACTACACATTTCAGTGTTACTGTTTAGAGCAAGACATTTCCGTAAAACAACAACAACAACAAAAACACCACCACCAGCAACAAAAACAACAACAACAACAACAACAAAAAAACATGTTTGTCAGGTGTAATGTTACACTGTAGTCATTAACATAAAGTGTACATAACGTGAGGTTTTGTTCACAAGGGTAATACTAGCGCAACAAACATTTCCATATATTTAGTAAAATGTGATCTTTGTATAAGTATGCAATGCTTCCTCAAACCCTTGTGGGTTTCGAAGGGAAGAGTTCATTCGTTCTGGGATTCTTCCTTGTTTCTCGTCTTCCGCTTTCCTAATGTTGTAGGGGCAGGACTGTAGACGCTTAGCCTGCAGCGTTTTCCCCTCTCTCATTTTTCATTTTTATTTAAATATAGCCTTCACTCGTCCTGCAGCAGCTGGCCCCACAGTTTTCCCACAGCTGGGATAAAGTATGAGGCCAATGCTTTAATTCAGAGCAGCCACACGTTAGGTGTTCTTGCTCTCAACTCTCATTTTCTTCTCTCTATTCATTACAAAAAATACCCTGACATATCTGCCCATCTCCTTAGAACATTTGGAAACCAAACCTTGCAGATCTATTATCAGCATTTTTTTTTTTTTTTTTAAGAAACATTTAGAAAGATGAAAATGGAGGTTAAAACGACATGACATTAAGCTATTCTTTGTCTCTGGGTGGCTCAGAAGGCACAAATTAGGAATTCTGTCCATGAGTCGATGAGGCAGAAATCAATGAAGCTGATGCATGCAGCATGTGACCCCATGACCCTGAGCTCTGTGATGTGTCTCTGTGCGTTTTATGTGTAATTGAGCATGTCAAAGGCTTATTCCGCCAGTTTATCATGATATTATCTCCTTAATGTATGTTGTGACTGAATCGGGTTTATTCTTAAACTAATCATTACCGTGAATGTAAAAGAATAGGATTTATTTTAATGAACACCTCTTAGCTAACTTGTTTTCAAGCCCAAAGTATTATCACCACTAAGATTATTGGGAACATCAGTGGTTTTTGTTTACAATCTGAGGGCAGTTATGAAATGAATCTTTATTGGTAGATGTGAGCCTCACTTCCTTCCTTTCTGATGCTTTGCATGACTGCAAAACAGCAACAGTAGGCCTTGTCATTTGCTGGCAGACTTTTCTTATCTGAGCGCTGGAGTCAGGCAATCTGATTGGCGAAAAGCTTGCACCTTCTGTGCTAGATTTAATTGAAGCATTTGGTTTGTTAAATTAGAGCCTGTCATCTGACTCTTATACTTAAACATGAAAATTGGGCCGGTGGTTCTTTGAAACAGCAATTTTTTCAGCTTTAGTGCTTGTGTTGCAGTTCCACCACTGACACCTACATAAATGCTACTAGTTATGTACTCTTTATCAAAGATTAGTACACAGCATATTGTGTAAATTTAAATTTGACATTAATGTTAATGAAGACAAACTATAAAATGATTCATATTCAATATTAAATTACCACTGTTTAATATAAATATAAAGTGTGAGACTTTCACATGGTGCGGGAGCCCCTCCTACACTGCAAGAACCAACCAGATCTACTTGTGTTAAAGCCTAGGTGGCACTGATGTGCAGTCAAGACCTATAAAGCAGCAGAGCTCACAGATGAATTCTCACATTCTGGCATTACAGGAAGAGTGTTCATCGTACAAGTTATGAACAGGAATCCCACTGCATCATTTTCAGCTTTTTGTGCCATGGTAAGTGAACTTTCACAGCAGTCACTCTAAAACTAATCTAAAACAACAGTGCACTATACTGATATTGTATCTGTTTTTTGCTGACTAAAAAATAATCACAAGACATATTATATGCAGATGTCATAGAGTCATAGCTGACTGCAACAGATGAAACCTTTTTGTATCCAGTATAACATATGGCATCTCTGGTTTTATACAAATTTCAGTATAATGCGTCTTTTGAACACCCTTAGAACATGTGTAACAGTAGATGAAATACTGTTAGACAGAGCTTGTTCAAAGGGTGTGGTTAAAATGTATCCATATGGTACTTTTTATTTTTTATTTATTTAAATATTGATTTAAATATGAAGTACAAATACCAAATTACTAGTCTAAATGTGTGTGAAATGTGAATGGAGGAGACTGAACAATGACATCTGATTGAAATTTGAAGATTTTCATAACATTTGATAATAAAAAAAAACAGCTATATGAATAAATGTCTCTACCTCACCATATCAAAAACTAATAATCTAGCAAAAATTAGCATAGTTGTGTTACTTATATTTCCCCATGCAATGCGAGGCATTATGTAAACAGTTACTTTATTATAAATAAATGTGATGTACTAAAATTATTGTCACTAAACTAATAAACTAATTGTGGTATCCAGATTATTAATATAAAACATATAAAATATTAATATTAATATAAATATTAATATATTTTTTTTTTATTCATATTAATTACGCCTAATTTAAGAAACTGTGTACTGTAAGAATGGCCCATTTTTGAACTTATAAATGCATAAATGAATGAACTTTATTAAAAAATAATAATCTGTCTCAATCTATGTATTTTTTTTGTAATTGGCAGCCAAAATTGTACTTGTGCCTCTTTTTCTTTCTCTCTTCCATTTTTCATCAAATTCACAAAAGCACTTAAGCACTAATACAAAGTGACACACATAGCTGACCCTGCTGTCTTAGGATACACAGATCCTACATACATAACTCAGAGAAAGATCAATGGATAGCAGGAAAAACATGCTGCAAATCCTCATCACTTGGTGATTCCCACATCCTTATTTATTTACATGACTTTCACTCCCCTTATAATAGACATGCTCTCAGCTGAGAAAGCTGGCAATAGGCCAAATCTTCACACACACACACACACACACACACACACACACACACACACACACACACACACACACACACACACACACACACACACACACACACACACACACACACACACACACACACACACACACACACACACACACACACACACAGGTTTGTTTTTGTGAATTGTGGGGACATTCCATAGGCGTAATGGTTTTTATACTGTACAAACAGTATTTTCTTTCCCCTACACTACCCATCACAGAAAACTGCACATTTTTACTTTCTCAAAAAACTCATTCTGTATGATTTATAAGCCTTTTGAAAAATGGGGACATAATGTCCTCATAAGTCACCATCTTCTTGTAATATCTGTCATACTCATGTCATTATACAAATTTGTGTCCTGATATGTCACAAAAATGCGCACACACACACACACACACACAAATACAGGCCTACATAAGTCTCAATGAATAGTTAATAGTTTCATATGATGTGTGGGTGATGATATGGCAGCATGATCTGAATGTCTGCAAACACTTGCAGCTCGTCTCCTTGGTAACTCAGGGTACAAGGTGTAAGAAAATCAGTCCTGTGCACACAATCACTCATACGCACTTGCTCGTTGAGCAGTCATTCTCTCTAGAGCGGATAAAGCTCATGTTTGCACTAGGCTACATGTGTGATGGTGTGTCTGAGCAGTTATGTGAAGTGATACTAACAGGGCTGTGCTCTTCTGACCCCGAGACGAGTGTGAGCAAACAGCAGATTGCACTTTAACGGCATGTGGCTAGTCAGCCAGAAAAAAAAAAGAATAACTATGCCGCTTGAGTAGCGGAAGCATTGGAGCTTACAGAATATGAAGGCATGTTCTCACATACTGTTAACATTATCTCCCCTCACAAAGGGAATCATATCCCAGCTAACAGGAAACGTTCTCAGAACTTTGGCTAACAAGGTTCTCTATATGAGCGAACATTGTAATGTTAATAGAACGGTAATTCAGAGTTATCTGGTCTTTAATAATGTTAGGAAAAAATACATTGTTCATGGAATGTTTTTTTTTTTCCTAAAAACATTTTAAGAGGACATTCATCTCTAACTCTTTTCAACTTTTAACTCTCAAAATTCAACTCCCCCTTTTTTTGCACGGTGGCTCAGTGGGTGCCTCACAGCAAAAAGGTCCACGGTTTGAGTCCTTTCTGTGTGGAGTTTCCATATTTCCATAGGTTAGGTGGATTGGATATGCCGAAATGGACATGTGAGTGTTGCATCAGAAAGGAAATCTGGCATGAAACGTGTCAAATCCAATGTGTGTGTGTATAATTTTAAAGAAGCTGGTCGAAAAATAAAAAATTATATATATATGAAGGGTTCAGATGCAAAAGCCTCTAAGTGACATCTGAAATTTTCTCCTAAAATTAGCATTTTTATCAAGCTTGTATGTTTATTTTCAGTTATTTCACTTTAATGGCAATGAAAAGGTTCTATTAATTGCCACTAAAGTGAAATTACTGAACCTAAAAATACAAGCTTGATAAAAATGCTCATTTTAGAAGAAAATTTCAGAAGGCACTTAGAGGCTTTTGCATCTGAACTGTTCATATATATATAATTTTTTATTTTCGACCTGCTTCATCAGAATTATATACACACACATTACATATAATATATATAATGTTTTAAATGTTACTACTTGTTACCATTCAAAAGGAACATTCCCATAATGTTTGCAAAAGTATCAAACGGAATGTTGCCTTAACGTTCACATAACTTAATTTTTTTTAAAACATGAACATAAAAAGTAAATTCAGAGAATGTTCAAGAAATAATGTTTCCATAACTAAAAAGGAATGTTAGTTAAATGTTCTTAGAACATATTTTTGTTAGCTGGGATGATACAAGCACTATGGTGTAAATTTTAATTTAAGATGTCACATGGATTGATACTAATGTGATACTAATATGAATTAGAATCTGGTTCATCCATCATCTGTCTGTGTACTCCAACCATTTGTATTTTCCATAGCACAACAAGATGGGTTGTGTGAGTATTAGGCTGTATTACATCATACTTTTCAATTTTCAGCACTAATGATGGTATAATAAGGCCCAGGAGGAGGACAGTACTTGGGCATGGCTGTTGTTCAGTAGGGAAGTGATGCTGACAACAGCTTCCTCACAATAGAGCAGTATACTCTCAGAGTAGAAGACGTGATCAGCTGATGTATTTGACAAACATTTCCGTAATTATAAAAGTTAGATTACATGTTAGTCAGAGCACAAAACGGATGCTCATGAACAGAAGTTGTGTTTGGTGAAGGAGGAAGCCATAGAAACCAAGGCTGAGCAAAATTCTGAATTTAAGAATTGGCTCACTTTCAGTTTACGAGTTGAGTTGGTAAATAACCCCCCCCCCCCCCCCCCCAAAAAAAAAAACAATACAATAACAAAAGTGCATCCATCCATCATAAACGTACTCCACAAGGTTTCGGGGGTTAATAAAGGCCTTCTGAAGGGAAGCGATGTATAAGAAAAATATCCATATTTAACAAGTTATAAAGTAAAATATCTAGCTTCCGCCAGAACGCCTTGCATATTCAACTTACGAAGAAAGTGTAACGCCTCTCGCAGTTCAAAACGCTCACACTACCAAAAAAGTGAAACTGACGCAACGCCAAATTTACGTTTTTTTCGTAAGTTGAATTCAATGGATGCACTTTCTTGAGCTTCATACTCGTTGGTCCCATTCACTGCCATTATTAAGCTTGGACGCATCAGGATATTTATTAATATAACTCCAATTGTGTTCATCAGAAAGAAGAAAGTCATATACACTTGATCTCTTGAGGGTGAATAAATCTTGGAGTAATTTTCATTTTAAAGTGAACTAGTCCTTTAAATTCAAATCAGAATTTTACTATGTCAGTTTATATTCGGTTCAAATTCAGCAGTTGAATTGAATTGAATAGATCCATGTCGGATGGAACATTGACAAAACATAAGCACTAATTTATAATTTTACACATTTGCATACCACAAAAACATTACCTTGATGAACCTCAACAGATTTCTCCCTGAAAATTACTGATAGAAATTGTCAGGTACAAACAATGAAGTGTAAAGTATAGGTTATCCATCTTTGACATGACAAAAGACACGTCGTCCTCTCTAAATGTTTCTAAATATCTCCCTCTCTCTTTTTTTTCTCTCTCATCTCTTCTGCTCTCACCCACCAAATCATTCAGCTCTAAATTTATCTTCGATTACCTCATCAGTGCTATTATAATAGGGCAGTTCTGGGAGTCTTAGGGGGGGTCCCGCCTGACCCTGTATGAGTGCTGCTAAGACCTGAGAATTGGATTACAGCTTATCCATATCAGCAGCTGTAGCTTCCTAACAAAGCCTGTGGGCCCCTGGGCATATTTCAAGCAAGCCAGAATTCACCAAGGACACTCCTAACTGGAAAAGTGGAATGGCAGAGGAAAATCTGGTGCCATAATCCTCTTTCCCCACACCACATTACCTGATGCTCCAGCATATTGACTGACTAACACTACACATAAAGAATAAGAGGTAAGAAATGCTGTAGATTTCTACGTAGAAGCGGTAGCCACACAACAAGAGGGTCAGAGCTTATTTCCAGCCTGACAACGGAGCCTCTCTAAATCAGTGTGATCACAGCCTCACTGACAGGTTGACTAACTCATGCAGTGCCCCTAAATCACACACACTTGCTGGGCTCAGACCCTACTGCATGCTTTTATTTTTAGTGCAATGAATGGGGGCATTTCAGGCCAAAGCTGCAATCCCAAAACAGATTGCACATTATTTAATTCCCTATATAAATGTGTCACCGCAACATTTACCTAATTGCAAATAGGCTCATGAATCTAAATAATTTAAATGTAAAATTGAAAATGTGTGTAAAGTTTATGAGTCAAAATTTCTGTAGTTTTTACAAATTATTGTGATGAAAACTACACTGTAAAAAATTCCTGTAAATTTACATGGAAATTTAACAGTAAAATTATGTTTTCAAGCAATAACAGCAAGTTGCTGTTATTTACAGTGCATTATGGGAAGACTTGTTCACTTCGGGTTGTGTGGTCGACCAACAACAGTATGTCACTGTTATTTAACAGAATTATACCATATTTTTCCCCCCAACGTGAACAAGGTGGAATTTTTGATTATCTGCATGAGGTAAGTTTGCAACTATTTATGATTGCATTTGCCTCTCTTGAAATTACTTATTACTTTTAAATATTACATCTTAAACATCAAATGACACGTCTGTTATTTAAATCAGACGTCTATATTATAGGTAAAGGGGTGATTGAGCGACTGAGGAATCGATTGTATGAGCTCGGAGTCATCAGACACAGGTAAGAATCCCTCATTTTCATCCAAAATGGTTATTTTACAAAACGTTATCTAAGTAAAATATGAGTGTGACTCGGTGGGAGTGTACAAAATTGATTGTTTGGTAACTTTTAACGTGCATCTGAGTAATTTTGTATCTGCTAATGTTGTTTGCCACTACGTCCGATTTTAACCTTCAAGTACTTCTAAAAATAATATTATAAAGATCAAGTGAAGTCTTTGTAATTTTAATTAGAAGCGGTTAGTGAACAGGTACACGCACTCTGCGTTTGTTGACTATGCATCAATCATACAAGTGAAGTTTATGAAACAGGCGTGTGATAATCTTTTTGTCTGTTAATGGTAAGTGAGGTACGAAATTTACAATTCTTGTTGTAGTATAATTACTGTATGTGCTTTTGCAAACCGCGTCTGGCTTGATCACAGAACTATTCGCGGCATGCCAATCATTCTACAAGAAAATGTAAGTTTGTCTTTGTGTTTGTCTTTCATTGTGGTTGTTAGTTCTTAAAATGAACACCTGTATAGGAATGGTTCAACAAAAAATGAAATTCACTCAAATTTACTCCTTTCTTAAATTCATAAGATGAAGATATTTTAATGAAGAAATTATGTCTGTTTCCCTATAAAATGCAAGTGAACTTCAGACTCCAAAAATGTCATAAATTGTTCTCTTTGACAATAGATGTCTGCCACTCCTGCTGACCTTGAGAAGATGGGTAACCTGCCTGTGACTCCTTGTTTGATCCTGCTTGGTAAGTATATCATATTAGACAGGTCTGCAATTTGTTTTACTAAAACAAGGCTCACACAAGTTTTACTATTAGTAGTTCCACATTTATGTGCCTTAAATTTATGCATTTGGCAGAAGCTTTTATCTTACATTGCATTCAAGGTACACATTTTACATTTTGTAAGTTCTTGCTTTCCCCTGGGAATCAAACCTTGGCATTGCTAGCACCACACTCTACTGTTTGAGCAACAGGAGCTACAGGAAAGCCTTATTCTATCCATATTCTAGAATCCACTGTCTTTGAATCATGTTTTATTGCACTGTGCTGGGCTGCGTTTCTCAAAAGCATCATGAGTCTAGATTTATCTTACCTAGATAATCATTGCCACCAATGGTCTCTACGATCAACTTAGGCGTATGATGCTTTTGAGAAACGCAGCCCAGGTTTGAATTTAAAATATTTATTCAACTAAGCCAAGTCTTTGTTTGACAATTTAGTTTACCTATAGAAACCTCATAGTTTTTTTTTTTTTTTTTATCACTATACAATCACTATACAATTTATTGTGTTTAACCTTTGTCCCATCTTGAAAGATGGCTTGCCATTAAAGGGTTAGTTCACCCAAAAATTTGAATTCTGTCATTAATTCCTCACCCTCATGTTGTTCCAAACCCGTAAGACCTTTGTTCATCTTCAGAACACAAATTAAGATACTTTTGACTGAGAGCTCTCAGATTTCATAAAAAATATCTTAATTTGTGTTCTGAAGATGAACAAAGGTCTTACGGGTGTGGAACGATACGAGGGTGAGGAATTAATGACAGAATTTGTCTATGGGTCATTTGTCCAGGAACAATGAGGCACAATGATATTACACAGCGCCTAAAAATAGGCTAACTTCCGTCAACATAACCAATGTGACAACCTGCTTACACAGAGAGCGCTGTGTAATATTATTGTGCTGCTGCACTCATGGGATGGCTCAAAGTTCCTTGATCATTATACAGAAATGAGAGTATAGTTCCTAGCCATATCGGTCTAGAATATCACAACTTTTATCACAACATGTAAATAGGAAAATGTTGGCGTTATTTTGTCTCTTATTGAGCAGTAGGCTAGATGGAGCCGGTTACCTCCAGTCTTTGTGCTAAGCTAGGCTAGCGGTGTGTGCGTCAGACAGAGTTATGGCACACACGGAGATGAGAATGGTGTGTATGGACTTATCAAACTCTGGGGGATACGGTGAATAAGTTAAAGTCCCAAAAAGTCGGTGTGTTCCTTTAACAAATTAAATTTTATTGTAAAGTGTTACCAAAATTTTGATCATACCATATAAAATCATTGTTCACTAAAAATATTTCTTTCTTATTTTAAAGACATTTTGTTGGAATAAATCCGGAAAAGGGGACCAAGGCTGCACGGGGAAAAGTTACATCCAAAAAAACTGGGAAAACCATAACTGTCAACACCAAAGTGTCAAACCTCTTAAAGAGACTTATGGACTTCATTTAAAAAGTGTAGTTGACACACCCCACATCCATGCAGGTTGGTTTCTGAAAAATGTGCTGGCCTGGTGAGTTATTCTTTGTTTATACCAAGTTATTTAGGTATTAAAAATGCTGATGCTTTGTTAAAGCCTGTTCGAGTGTTTATTTTATTTTTTATTTTTTAATAATTGGTTTGTTTCAGTGCAATTGTTTTTTTGGAGTAATGTTTGGTGAAGCCTGATTCGATTTGTATTTTATATACAGGTAGATTGTCTATATATTGTTTGTTTTTGTTTGTATGTTTGCTTTTTCATTAGCCATTTTTGTATTTTGATATGTTGATGGGTGTTTATTTTGTATATGCACTGAATAGTACTTGAATACTTTTACATTTTTATCGGAATAAAAAAACAAACTAACTTGGCTTTATTCCTTTTTGTTACCCATAGACAAATATAAAATGCTGAGTTATTATAGCATTTAAAATTTGAATGATTTGGTTGTGACTAGTGTCATTTAACAGCTATCAATGTAAAAGAATTTCCCTGTAAAAAAACAGTAATCTACTGGCAGCTGTGGTTGCCAGCATGATACTGTAAAAATACAGAGCACTACCGTTTTTTAAATTAACAGCCAAATACCGTTTTTTTTCAGCTACAATAGACTACTGTAATTTAACTGTTAAATTACAGTTATCTACTGTAGCTGAAAAAACGGTATTTGGCTGTTAATTTCAAAAACGGTAGTGCTCTGTATTTTAACAGTATCATGCTGGCAACCACAGCTGCCAGTAGATTACTGTTTTTTTACAGGGAAATTTTTTACAGTGTAGATGTGATCCAAAACGTGTGAGTGGATCAGGTCATTCATTTTTGAGCCTGAGGTCATGCATCTAATATGACATCACACACATAGATGATGTAAGGCAACGCAGTGAGCTCAGAGCCAGTTTCAGTGGGAGAGCTGCTCATTTGGAACAGATAAAGGTGCTTTGTTTTCTTCACTTCCTCCTCTCTGGTACATGACTAGAACATTGTTCCTGTGTTATAGTATTTGTTCATTTGAAGGGAAACTGAGTTGCCCTTTGTGGATCTGACCTAACAGCCACAATCGAGAGAGGAGAAAGTATATTTACTAAGGATGAACTTCCATTAAAACTAATAAATCTTAGAAATAAAAATGAACACAAATAATACGCTGAAATGGCTAATTGAAACACAAAAAATTGAATTGTTGGATTTACTTAAAAAAGAAGTGTCAAGTGGTTCCACGCAACAATATTGAGTAATTTTTACAAAAAAACTATTTGGTTGAATGAACAAGAGAAATTCAAGTAAAGCTGACAAAATTTTGAGTAAATACAAATCATTTGAATGCCACTGTTGCATAATATTTATATTTGCAGTTTACTTAATAATGTTATGATGATTACGTAAGGTGAACACATTTTTTTTTTTTTTTTAATAATCATTTAAATAAAAAGGATACAACATAATGCAGCCCCTCACCCCTAAATGCACTCAAAAAATAACTAATTGAACAAACTCAATTGGATTGAGAGCAGCCTAAACACAGGCGGCACTCTTCTGCATAATGGTAACCACAAAATTCAAAAACATTACAGAAACTACTCTAAATGTCCAACATAACTGAACATTAAACACTAACATAAACTAACAACATCTTTCCCTTTACTGAAAAACACATGAAATAACACTTTAATCCCTAAATTTACTCTTCTAATGCAGTCCCTTGCTAAGCATGCTGGGAACTATGGATCCACTGCACAGTTATGTCAACAATAATTTATGCGTTTCACTCAGCAATGTTAAGTTGACTGAACAAACACTTACTAAGTAAAGCTGACAATACTCAATTTTAGTAGAAACAACGCAGTTAAATTACGTTCATGTAGTTACATGAGTTTTTTATAACGTGAACAAGGGAGGTTTGAGTGAAACTAACAACAGTGAAAGTTCATTTTTTTGAGTGTATGCAATAATATGAAGGCAAATATCATGTTGAATAGTTCTTCATGGGTCAAAAAATATATCAAATGATATACACTACTGTTCAGAAAGTTTGGGGATGGTAAGATTTTCTTTTTGAAACAAAGAAATTAATACTTTAATTCAGTGAGGATGCATTAAATCGTTGTTGCAAGTTTTTTTTTTTTTGTATATTCATTGAAGAATTCAGAAAAAAATATATAAATATTAAGTAGCACAATTGTTTTCAACATTGATAATAATAAGAAATATTTGCTGAGCATTAAATCAGATTAGAATGATTTCTGAAGGATCATGTGACACTGAAGACTGAAGTAATGGCTGCTGAAAATTCAGCTACATTTAAATTATAATGTATTTTTATAATATTAGAATGTCACATTACTGCTTTTTTATGTTCAAATTAATGCAGCCTTTGCTGAGCAAAAGTTTCAAAAACAATAAAATCTTACCAACCCCAAACTTTTGAACATTAGTGTATTTTAAGAAGTAACATTTGACAAAAATTTTCCCCCAAAAGCAGTTCTGTTTCTTTTAACAATTTAAATGAGAGTTAATTTTAAGCTGTATTAATAAAGCTGATCTTTTTACATTAAACTGCATATACAAACTTTAAAATAAGTGTGACAACTAGCCCCATCATACAGCTTACCTGATGTGTGATGTAGCTAGAAGTTGCTTGAATAAAGCATCACCTGATGGCACATAACTCAATTCAGCACTGTCAATGATACAGATTTTAAAAAACTGAAAAAAGGAGAAAGAATTGATGAACAAAAACCCTTTTTTGTCCCTAAGGGACATGGTGATGGGGGAAAATATGAGATGGGAAGAAAAATCAATCAATCAATCAATCAATCAATCAATCAATCAATCAATCAATCAATCAATCAATCAATCAATCAATCAATCAATCAATCAATCAATCAATCAATCAATCAATCAATCAATCAATCAAAAGATTTTCCCTCCCATTCCACATGGTTCACATCACCAAGGCTCTTTTATGATTTTTAGGAGATGTTTTGGGAAGTATTTGCCTAAGGGGATAGAACAATAAAAGAAAAATAAGACCCTTTCACAAGGCTACATTCAGTGCAGAATCCTGGCCCATATAGTGTTTCAAGGCAGACCAGTTTCCCCACAGACTCATAACATCATATCACCAAATACATAGATATACTTAGAAGACTAACAGCGATCACCAGATGAGGCATTCTGAGATGATTTTGATAATATAGTCACAGTAAATGTTGTATTGGGACTCACATGGGTCCATTAGTCCCATGCTTTATGGGAAAACACATGAACATTGGAGATAACATAGAGCTGATAAATCTTCTAAAAAACAACATCCAGCCAGCTTCCAGCTAATGAATCATAATGGAGCATTTAACAGCTCTAAACTGTTATGTGGTTTCCTCACTGATAGGTAATTTATGAGATAAAACAAGCGCTTTAGTCATGCAACATCCCAGTTAACAGGGAATGTTCACTAACGTTCTTTAAAAGTTATATAAACATTCTAAAAATAATGTTTATGGAACGTTCTTACAATGTTATTAATAGTTATTATATGTTCTTGTAATGTTGAGAGAAAACATTCTTAGAACAACGTTCATGGAACGTTACATTTACTTGATAAATGTTCTCGTAATGTTGAGAAAAAATGTTCTTTGAATAACATTCTCAAAATGCCCTTATAATGTTATTATTATTTACTGAATATTTTCATAATGTTATCATAAAACATTCTGAGTACAACGTTCATGGAACGTCCTTATGATATAGGCCTAATTTGTACTCGATGAATGTTCTCATATGTAGAGAGAAAATGTTATTAGAATAACATTCTCTGAACATCTTTATGATGTTATTAATAATTGTTTGCATAAAATTTGAGAACCATTTTAATAAAACTTCTTTCAAGTAGGCCTATTAAAAAGGCCTTTGTCAAAGTCAAATCTTTTGTATAGATCTTTTCACAATACACATTGTTTCAAAGCAGCTGTTATAATGTTTATAATATCTTTATACCTTTATGCCTTATAGTCATATTTAACAGATTACCCAGCTAACAGGGAACATCCTCAGAACTTTGGCTAGTGTTCTTGCATGATTCTCTCAAAGTTATGAACAAACCTTTATCCAGTAACGTTAATAGAATGTTCGTTCAGAGTTATCTCGGCTTTAAAAACGTTCTCAAAACGTTAGCACAAAAATGTTATTTATACATTGTTCATGGAATGTATGTTTTGGAATGTTTTAGTTCATCTTACATTTTTTAAACATTACTACTTGTTTGATCACTAAAGAGAATTGAAGAGAGGAGAAAATGAAGTCACAAGACACATGCAAAAGGAACAAAAATTTAATACAAGTTGTATATAAAATATACAAGCAAGCAGCTATAATACACTGACTTCTTTGAACCTAATGCATTACACCAAGCAATGAGGACTTTGAACTTCCCCTTCGGTAAAAGCATTTAATCCGATTCTGAACTAAATTCTCTCATTGTCTTACTATCACTCACAACTTTCACACACCATTTTTAAACCATATACAGAGTCTGCAGACAACCATTACACTCCAAGGTCTCTTCAGCCTGAAGCATCACAAAGCATTTTGTAAAATGACAGTGTTTGAAACTCCATATGAAACAGTTGTTTTCCACATGTTGTTTTCCACATGTCCTGTTAGATTTGGTTTGTGTTCTGTCTAGTTGTATGTTTGAGTTTGTTCAACTTAGTGGGGTTGTGCTTTTGATTTAGAAAATGCAAGCTTTAACCACAGTTTAGTGCAGTGTTTCCCAACCACAGTAGTGCCGTGACAGGCTGTCAGGTGTGCCGTGGAAAATGATCCAATGAATTCCAAAAAAAAAAAAAAAGTAAAAATAAATGCTACAAATAAGAATATATGAAGACGCAAAAGCCTCTAAGTGCCGTCTGAAATTTTCTTCTAAAACGAGCATTTTTATCAAGCTTGTATGTTTCAGTTATGGTTCAGTAATTTCACTTTAATTGCAATTAGTAGGTCATTTTCATTGCCATTAAAGTGAAATAACTGAAAATAAACATACGAGCTTGATAAAAATGCTCATTTTAGAAGAAATATTTAAGATTGCACTTAGAGGCTTTTGCATCTGAAGTCTTCATATCATCGCGCCATCAGGCCGAAACCTCGTATCTCTATATTTCGCCATTTTTGTTTTATAAGATTAAAGGGTTAGTTCACCCAAAACTGAAATTTCTGTGATTAATTACTCACCCTCATGTTGTTCCACAACTGTAAAACCTTAGTTCTTCTTCGAAACACAAATTAAGATATTTTTGATGAAATCTGAGGGTATCTGATCCACATAGGCAGCAATGTCATTGCACCTTTTGAAGTCTAGAAAGGTAGTTGAAAACATGGTTAAAATAGTTAACGTGACTACAGTAGTTAAATTTTAATGTTATGATGTTTTTGTGCGCAAAATCAAAACAAAAATAATGACTTTATTCAACATAAAATGTTGACAACGGTTCAAATTGTTGAATAAAGTTGTTATTTTAGTTTTGTTTTTGCGCACAAAATGTATTCTTGTTGCGTCATGACATTAAATTTGAACCACTGCAGTCACGTTAACTATTTTAACCATGTTTTCAACTACCTTTCTGGACATCAAAAGGTGCAATGACATTGCTACCTATGTGTGGATCAGATACCCTCGAATTTCATCAAAAATATCTTAATTTGTGTTCCGAAGATGAACGAAGGTCTTACAGGTGTGGACCCACATGAGGATGAGTAATTAATGACAGAAATTTCATTTTTGGCTGAACTGACCCTTTCATGCTATTGGTCATTCTTTACGTCTGTTTGTGGGTTTTACAAATATTTGACCAATAAAAAGTGTTTAAAGGAGATTGTGACTAAACCTCGTAACTCCATTGGCTAATCAAACTGTCAGTCAAACCTCATAACTCCACATCCACCCTTATGTGGTTCTAATCCCGTAAGACCTTTGTTCATATTCGGAACACAAATTAGGATATTTTTGATAAAATCCGATGGCTCAGTGAGGCTTCCATTGACAGCAAGAGAATTAACACTTTCAAATCCCCAGAAAGCTACTAAAGACATATTTAAAACAGTTCATGTGAGTACAGTGGTTCAACCTTAATGTTACGAAGTGAAGAGAATACTTTTTGTACGCCAAAAAACCAAGATAACCACTTTATTCAACAATATCTAGTGATGTGCAATTTCAAAACACTGCTTCATGAAGCTTTGAAGCTCTACAAATCTTTTGTTTCAAATCAGTGGTTCGGAGCGTGTATCAAACTGTCAAAGTCACGTGAACCATTGAATTTCGAAACGTTTCAAAACATTAATGACGTAACGAATCCTCGTTTACTGAAATCACGTGACTTTGGCTGCTTGATACACGCTCCGAACCACTGATTTGAAACAAAAGATTTGTAAAGCTTCAAAGCTTCATGAAGCAGTTTTTTGAAATTGCCTCTCACTAGATATTGTTGAATAAAGTTGTTATTCTGTTTTTTTGGAGCACAAAAAGTATTTTCGTCGCTTCATAACATTAAGGTTGATCCACTGTAGTCACATGAACTGTTTTAAATATGTATTTAGTAGCTTTCTGGGGATTTGAAAGTGTTAATTATCTTGCTGTCAATGCAGGCCTCACTGAGCCAATCGGATTTTATCAAAAATATGAACATAGGTCTTACGGGTGTGGAACGACAAGAAGGTGAGTACTTAATGACAGAATTTTAATTTTTGGGTGAACTAACCCTTTAAATGTGAGTACTATTTTTAATATAATATCTAGTTTTAATATGCCATTTGAAGCAATGCATGTTAGTGGGATATTTTTACTTGCAGAAACTGTGCCTGTGCAAAAAAACAAAAAAAGGTTGGGAAACACTGCTTTAGTGTACAAATATTTACTGCACTTACAAACTTTTATATTCTAGGAAAATGTAAACACTCTAAAAAAATGTGTCTTTACGTAGTTTTTGGTACTTTTGTTAATTTTGTAAGAAATAAATTGTTTACATTTTATCTAATTTTTTGGGTAGCACTGCCACCTCACAGCAAGAAGGTCCCCGATTCGAGTCCCGGCTGCACCAGTAGGCCCTCTCTGTTCTCACTGTGTCACTGGGTTTATGCATATATTAGCATCCTTTAGAAATTTAGTAATTCAGCAGTAGACAAAATGTGCTGATTTCTCTGCATGCATGTTACTTTCATGGTTTACACAATCCTCTGCTGAACACAACCTCTAAAGGTAACCCAGTCCCAGAGGGGACTTACAAAAACAACTCACTTCCCCAAAGACAAACAAACAGTGAAGAAGAGGCCTGTTGACCTCTTGAGCATAACATGTTTTAACCAGTAAGTCTGTTAAAGAGGGTGGATACACACCAGGTGAGACTGACAAAACTGAAAAAACTCCATTCTCACAAAAACAATAAAGATGATAGGACTTTTTTTCTCTAAGGATATTCCTTTTTTCTCTAAGGATATTCCCCAGTCATCTATGACTGGATTATTGTTTTCTCTTTTACATACTTTTATTTAGCAAGGACTCATTAAATTGATAAAAAGTGACAATAAATACATTTAAAATGTTACAAAAGATTTCTATTTCAAACAAATGGCATCTTTTAAAATTCCAATTCATCAAAGAATCCTGAAAAAAATTGTCATAGTTTCCACCAAAATAATAAGCAGCACAAACATTTTTAACATTGACATGAATAATGAGAATGATTCTTGAGCACCAAATCAGCCCATCAGAATGATTTCTGAAGGATCATGTGACACTGAAGTCTGGAGTAATGATGCATCACAGGAATAAAACACATATTAAAACATAGTAGAACAACAAATAGTTATTTTAAATTGTAATATATTTTACAATATTACTGTATTTATGATCAAATAATAAAAGAGACTTTGAAAAACTCTTACCGTCTTACCGACCCCAAACGTTTAAAACTGCAGTTCACACTTAAATGACTTAAATTCATCTCTTCAATGAACAGCATGTATTAATTTGTGTATTAAAATTAATTGAGCATCATAAAGTCAAATCATGTCAGAGCGATACAGCTGTCCAAATGTCATATTGAAGGGAAAAAATCTCTTGAAAATTCTTGAAAAGAAAAACTTATTATATATAATGTAATAATTCATCTTTTTACCTTGTAAAACATGTATTTTTAAATTAAGTAACTGACCAGAAAAGCATATGCATCTAATAATACTTACCCTGATTAAAGACTTTTCAAGAGCAGCAGAAAAATGTCCTTTTTTAGTTTAAACTGATGTAATATGTGTCTTACTTATGCCTCAGGAATGCTGCAAACCAGTGTGGGCCTTGTCTTAACATGTATCTCTGCATTTGAAAGGAGTTAAGGCATGTCAACACGCAAGAGGTCCCGAGGGACTGAGACGATGGTGCCTTTGTGTGGATGGAACTGTCAAGATGAAAGATTCTCTCCCTCAAACTTTAAACATCACAGAATCCTAGGAAGGTAGACTCAAATGTAAGAAAACGATTGCTATTTTTCCTCAGTGATCGGGTCAGATGCCACCCTGCCCACCTTCTCAGAATGACTGGTCATATTTGTTCATCTACAGGGCTGACTGACCTCATAAAAACAAGAAATTACATCTACTGAAGTATCAAAGGTCTGCATTGCTTAATGACCTTTACTTGAACCATAGACAAATAAAGCCAGACTCTCTGCTTCAGGTGCTGCCAAGGCTGTATGGCGCTCCTGTATTTGATGTCTGCTTAAGTTATGTATGGGAATAGGGCAGGGTGAACCATCTGTGGTAAGACTGGCTGTCTGCTTTCCGAAACACATGACGGCAAAGGTAGCAGGATAGCCTGGGACAGAAGCGCGTAGTGACCATGGCAGCTTTTTATTTCAAGTGCTCTGACATCACCTAGTGGTGAGATCTGTAATATTCCTCATTCTGCCATATGTTCTGTGATGACATTGAATTATGAAAACTATGAAATGTGATACTATGAACAGTGAGATGTGGAAAAGGCTATTTGGATCCATTAACCTCAACACAACCCCCCTAAAAAAAAAAAAAAAACACAAACCACTCAACCATAGTATTGTGATGGAGCGAGAGGAGGAAGTCGCCCCTCCCAGCACATCCACAACGTTTTTCTGCTCTGGTTAACAAAAAGGAGTTCAGCTGACTGAATTAACACTGCTGACCAGAGCACCTTCCTCTCACTAATTGTCTATCTTGGTTAAGTTAATTACTTTGAGACCACTAAGCAAAATCTCAGACTTGCCCAGGAAGTGCAATAATCACAGAAAAAAAGAAAGAAAGAAAGAAAGAAAGAAAGAAAGAAAGAAAGACAGAAAGAAAGAAAGAAAGAAAGAAAGAAAGAAAGAAAGAAACAAAGAAAGAAAGAAAAATTATATAGTGAGAGTGGGTATTTACACAAAAAAAACTATTTCAAGTATAGACATTTTTTTCCCAATTAAATTATTTTGACCTTTATATATATATATATATATATATATATATATATATATATATATATATATATATATATATATATATATATATATATATATATATATATATATATATATATATATATATATATATATATATATATATACACCGATCAGGCATAACATTATGACCACTGATAGGTGAAGTAAATAACGCTGATTATCTCTTCATCACAGCACCTGTTAGTGGGTGGGATATATTAGGCAACAAGTGAACATTTTGTCCTCAAAGTTCATGTGTTAGAAGCAGGAAAAATGGGCAAGTGTAAGGATTTGAGCGAGTTTGACAAGAGCCAAATTGTGATGGCTAGACGACTGGGTCAGAGCATCTCCAAAACTGCAGCTCTTGTGGGGTGTTCCCGGTCTGCAGTGTTCAGTATCTATCAAAAGTGGTCCAAGGAAGGAACAGTGGTGAACCGATGACAGGGTCATGGGCGACCAAGACTCATTGATGCACGTGGGGAGCGAAGGCTGGCCTGTGTGGTCAGAGAAGCCACAGAGAAGCTACTGTAGCTCAAATTGCTTAAAAAGTTAATGCTGGTTCTGATAGAAAGGTGTCAGAATACACAGTGCATCACAGTTTGTTGCGTATGGGGCTGCATAGACCAGTCACGGTGCCCATGCTGACCCCTGTCCACCGCCGAAAGAGCCAGCAGTGGACACGTGAACATCATAACTGGACCACAATGGAAGAAGGTTTTCCTGGTCTGATGAATCACGTTTTCTTTTACATCGCGTAGATGGCCGGGTGCATGTGTGTTGCTTATAGGAACACATGGCACCAGGATGCACTATGGGAAGAATGCAAGCTGGTGGAGGCAGTGTGATGCTTTGGGTAATGTTCTACTGGGGAACCTTGGGTCCTGCCATCCATGAGGATGTTACACGTACCACCAACCTAAGCACTGTTGCAGACCCCCATGTACACCCTTTCATGGAAAGTATTCCCTGGTGTCTGCGGCCTCTTTCAACAGGGTAATGCGCCCTGCCACAAAGCAAAAATGGTTCAGGAATGTTTTGAGGAGCACAACAACGAGTTTGTGGTGTTGACTTGGCCTACAAATTCCCCAGATCTCAATCCAATCGAGCATCTGTGGGATATGCTGAACAAACAAGTCCATTCCATGGAGGCCCCACCTCGCAATTTACAGGACTTAAAGGATCTGCTGCTAATATCTTGGTGCCAGAAACAACAGCACACCTTCAGGGGTCTAGTGGAGTCCGTGCATCGATGGGTCAGGGCTGTTTTGGAAGTGAAAGGGGGACCAACACAATATAAAGAAGGTGGTCATAATGTTATGCCTGATCGGTGTGTATATATATATATATATATATATATATATATATATATATATATATATATATATATAATACACACACAATTCAAATTAACTCTGAAACTTAAGGATCATGTCATTCACAGATTCAATGTCATCTTTGTTCCCATAGAACATTTAATGTGTGTGGGAAGTCTCTAAAAATGCATGAAACATCAGAACTGTATTAATAATTCATACACCACATGGTGTCCACAGCTGTGCCATTCTTATAATCTGTCATAAATACTGAAAGGTTTGCTTTAACTATTCATTCAGTTCTATAAAATGTCATGCAACATTTACATTTTTGTGTAACTGATCCGTGTTAACATAATACATAACAGAATACCTTCATACACACATCTGGTTCACAGAAACTAAAGTCAATGACACTTTAAACAAATCAACAAAATGTGTTGGATTGTGCTGTTGTGCAAAAGGCCAAAAACACAATTGGACGAATGGAACCATCTCAATTGTCCTTTGATGTTCCTTAAGAAACACTAGTGTGGCACTAGTGTGTAGTTCAACATATAAATCTATAAGTTATAAATATGTGTAATAACATAACATAAATAGTGTACTTTTAGTCTTAATTTTACGTGTCATATGCCTAATAGAATTTAGCATAACAATACCTTTCCATTTCCTTCAAGCGAAGGAAGAGTTGGAGGAAATCAATTACTTGCTGCCATCTAGTGGACACTTTTAGAAACTGCATCGAGTAGGCTATTTCCTGACGACTTGAAATTAAAAACATTTCTTAAACACATTTGAAGTGCTCTCTATCATTCATTATGTGACGGCAATTGTGTTCATAAATAGAAGAATAAAAAAAGACCTGCCTAACTGGCCAAAACTCTCTTTAATGTTACAAACAGTCACAAAACATTGAGACAATTCAAATGCAACAAGATCACAGGTATATTCCCTGAAATCCTTATTATTTGTGAAGACACGTTTAGTGTTCATATATGCAGTAGCCTAGATTTTATTTATCCAGTCATACGCAGATTAAATACAAAGTGTTGATGTTTAAAATACTTCAACTGTAAATGTTACTTATTAACACATTAGCTACGTTTTGTAACACTTCTTTGAAGAAGCACTGAAAATTGTCCAGATAGGCTATTATTCTTAAACTGGATGCTACATGCCAAATATGTTCCATAAAGTTGAGTATTCTTTAACCATTTTCATGGAGTTTGCAAAAACAGTAGGCTACTATATGTGCAGGTGCCATCATGGCCTCTAGAGGGACTAAAAGCAAACTCAGCTGTTATGTGTTGTCCACAAAATAAGTCGCTAGTTCTACCATTTTGTGAATAAAGGAATAACAGATCAAACTAGCCAATAAAATTACATTACAAACAAAGGTATAGTTTGCCTAAATTGCCTTGATAGCGAAACAAAGTTTACCAATTAGGCTACTGAGACATCTGTAGCATGCAATGTTTCAGTCAGCTTACTTGAACACAGTTATTTGGGAAATATATCTGGGATATGAATTCAGACACTTTTGGCGATAAAAATTGATACATGTGTGGAAGGTGGACTGATTAGAATATATATTTTTATATTAAAAATATAGGCCCAAGTTATATTGTTTCCACCAATATATTGTTACCATTAAATAAATAATGGAACAGTGCAAAAAACTTTCATAATCTTTTTTTTTTTGCCATTTGTTTGATGATAGTGGTGGTTAATAACAGGTTATTGTGAGAATAATTAGAATGGTGGCAATTTAGCAGACGTTGGTAAAAAAAAAAAAGCAATGAAAATGAATGTCTGCGCGGATAAAAAACAAATAAATAAAACATGTTAGGCCTATATTATTTTAAAATTAAGGATAATAATGTATAAATACGATTAAAGAGCTAGTATAACATCATATTAAGAGATAATACAACATATTTCTATTATTAAAGAGAAAACAAAAAACCCGCCTGGCGCAACGTCGACATAGTAAAATACTGGAATTACTATCCTATACACACAGCCTACTCTCATTATTGCAGGACTCTGTTCCACCATGACAGGGTAAGCGAAAATCTCGACTATGTGAAATGGCGGCGAGAGGAGGAGACGAAGACGGAAACATGATACAGTACAGCGCCACTGCACTGAACCCACGAGTGAAACAGAAAACCCGAAGCGGATTATTTTCATTAATCGGAATCATCTACGCTGCAAGAGCGACAACTAGCAGAACACTCCATTATTACCAACGCAGCTGTCTACTTTGCAAGTCAAACAGTCGCGTAAGCCCGTGTGCCAGTCTTTACATCATTTATTTATTTGGTAACATTGACGCACAGGAACAATAAGGTTCATTCGTTGAACATTAGTTAATGTAACTAACACGAACTAACCATGAACAATACATTTGTTAGGCCTACTGTATTTACTAATCTTCGTTAATGTTAATACAGCTGTTCATTGTTTGTTCGTGTTCGTTCACAGTGCATTAACTAATGCTAACAAGATTTTAATAGTGTAGCCTATT
This sequence comes from Chanodichthys erythropterus, assembly GCF_024489055.1. Taxonomy (NCBI): domain Eukaryota; kingdom Metazoa; phylum Chordata; class Actinopteri; order Cypriniformes; family Xenocyprididae; genus Chanodichthys; species Chanodichthys erythropterus. Next base: position 19,755,844 of record NC_090241.1, on the reverse strand, counting down.
AGTAAATATTGAAATTCACATGAACTAATAATCTATTAATCTTTGTTCATGTTAACTAATATAGTTAACTAATGTTAACTAATGAACCATATTATAAAGTGTTACCATTTATTTTTACCACCACTCCCTCAGTCGTTGTATTTGATACACCCTCTCAGCAGCTTTTTTTTTTTTTTAGGTAGGCTAATTTAAAGCCAAGGCAATATAATAATGCACAGTATAATGTTATAAATATATAATCAGATGTTAATAACATAGGAAATGCGTCATCAGTCTGTGAAAAGGCAATATGCAGAAGCTCATGAGAAGAACCTGCTTAAAATTTAGTTTAAACTTAATTATGGTTAAAAGAATGCGTCATGTTCTTGCAAGTAGCCTAATTTGAGAAGAAATGTACTATATTTTTTTCCTCTGAGGAAAAAGGTGACTTAGTGCATGAGTAGCCGTGTCCGAATTCATACAACCGACTTTACATGTCTAGGCCTACTGAACTTAGCTATGTTATATGCAAATATGCAGTATAAATATGTTCTCAGACATAGTATGTTGCAATTTTCCTTTGACTTGTGTTCTTTAGTTTGGTTGCAACTTTTTTACTATAGTTTTTATGTTTTTTTGATATATATACCTATATATATATATATATATATATATATATATATATATATATATATATATATATATATATATCTCAGTGGATGTACATTTGGGGCCTGTTGCATAAACCACTTAGACTAGTCTTAAAAGTTAAGACACTAATGTATTTCTTGGAGAGTGGTCCTAAGTCTGTTATATAAAAAGGTAGACTGGTGTAATTTGAATTAGAAAAATAACATTGAATACCCCTTGGTTAACTTCAAGTTGGTCAAACTAGTACTTAAGACACAGTCTTAATATAGTGGCTATTATGCAACAGCCCCTGATCTGAATACTGTCTACATAATGAATGCTGAGTTTTTGGACTATCTTCATAAAGTTGCTGTTACAGAAATACAATCTGGCTGACTCATTTGTAGTGGAAGTCTATAAGTCTTAAATATTACTCTGCCCTCACTGCCTTTCATTCTTTTTCAGCTCTGATTATGCTGGTCCTCAAAATAAATACTTGTTCTCAAGTTAATTTTACCACTGGGGCCTTGACTGTTCCCAGCTGTCCCTCCTCCCATCCACTCTCGAATTGGTCCCTGACCATACATGGTCTTAGTTGAAGAAAGCGGCAGGCTAAGAGAGCTGTAGGAAGAAACTGATCTGCCATTCAAACAAGCCTGTGTGTGAAAGGGAGGACCCTGTAATACGGACTCGGTAGCACTGGCCATGTAACTCCTCCACCACAAAAATTTACACTGTAATAGTGTAGAGCTAAAACTGGCTCCTGAGGAACTAACTGAGAAACAGAAACTTCAGCTGGACTGTGTGTTTCACCCAGCTTGTAAAGACTTGAACTTCCTTTCACTGTAAAGCAGCAAATAGGTGTTTCTGGGTGTGGATGTTGAAATATACTCTTTCTGTTACAGGTGCCAGTGAGTCATGTTGTATTAAAGTCTTCATAAACAAAACTCTCGGCACGTGAATGAGGTGGGAGCCTAAGCTGTAACACTTAAATTGCAATTCGTTCCTTCCACAAAATTACACTTACACAATGCAAATTCTTTAAAAATCGACTGATGTCAAGGCATATAAAAACAGAAAAAGTTCAATTCTGAGTGCAAGAACTGTGTCTGATTCATAGGTGTTTTTGATGACATTTGAGCTAGGGGTATGATGACATAAGTTCCTGCTATGTTATTCTAATGAAGTGCGAGACAGCCTTCCTTCCTACACAGACAAATAGTAAGAAACACTGCATGGAATGTATCACTCCTGGCTCTTAGAAAGCCCATGGAATCACTTTACGAGCACAGCAGTGACCTGTGTTCATGTATTTCTTTTTTTCGCATATACACTTTAGATATGACACATGAACCTAATGTGTTTTATAGGTCCCTATCTGTTTTAATCTGCCTCTCTTTTTTATCTCTCTCTATCAAAGACCAGTAGCCGCATGGTTATTTTAGAGGTTATAGTGTGTCACAGAACTAGAACATATTTCTGCTTTCACATTCATACAGACCTCAAAGTGCAAAATAGGAATTTACAGGTTTTGCCCTTTCATAGTAAAAATTAAATTCCACTAAAAACACACAACAGATTAATAGGTATATATGAAAAATCTGAAGTTAATGACCATTATTACAAATTAATATTATATTACATTACTGTATTACACACACACACACACACACACACACACACACACACACACATACATATATATATACTTCTATAATAATTAAATATAAATTATTTTAACATTTTTGAATAACACTTAATTAAAAAAATTAAAAACTCATAAACAAAAACAAACAAACATTTTGCCTTGAGGAAATGAACACAGATCAAGATGTTGGCCCTGACTGTGTTAATGTGTGTTATGCCTCATTGCCTTATAAATAATGTAAACTGGATGAATGGATAAATATAAGATCCACAACCACAAATATCATGAACAATAACACTATACTGACAAAATGATTCTTATCAACCCACTTCCTGCTTTTCTGTCTCTCGCAGCACTTTCTCTGTCTGTCTGGCTATTCCTTGTGGATTCTCTCAGTCCCATGTCTGATATAATAGGGCTCATATCACAAATCTCCATCATCCCACC